>NC_083765.1:11725121-12025121 GCF_963514075.1 Conger conger
TTTGTTGGTGAAGAATCTCATTAAAAAACAATTTAGAGCCATAAAATGAGTTAATTTCCCCATTGCACAAATAAACATACTAATCAATCAATGTGTCACAGGCCAGATCCAGGCTTATGTCATTGCACATTACTGAAAGTCCAAACTGGTGGGACAAAGTTGGTGTCCTCCCGGCAGGGGTACAGTGGGGTTAGGTCGGTCAGGAATTCTCCGATTATACTTTGTTAGGACCTCCAAGAATGCCAGTGAAGAGCAAGGCAGCAATTGAGCAGGTGATCTTCTGTAGTGCTGTAGCCTGTAATGTGACTAATGTACTGTGACCGTGACTGTACTACACCTGAGTCCATGTTTTCCACCTGCAGTACACGGTATGGGTGCAGTTGGCGAACACGCAACTGAGGTACAATCAGAAATTTCAGTCTGGGAAGAAACCCCAAAAAGGTAACATTATTTTCATGCGGAACAAAAAGCTAAAGGCTTGTTGAGTTTCTCCGGCAAAACTGCAACCCTGATGTCATTCTCAGCTCTCTCGGAATCAAAATCTGTCCTGTTATCGCTTATCAGAGTTTGTCAAGGCTTACTTGCCCAAAGATAAAACAGTGTTAATAGATTAAGAAGTAATCACAATATAAATAGAAGTGAGATGAAAGTTTAATCACAGACATGTAGGATGGCAGTACATTGCTCAATCAGCCAATCATCAGCATTTACATAGAGCAAAGGTCACCAACCCTGGTCCTGGAGGGCTACTGGGTCTGCTGGTTTTTGTTTTCACCTTAAAATCAGCACCCTGTTGAGACCCAGGTAACGAGGTGAGGTGAGTTAACTGTGTAATCATCTGCTCTAATTGATTAATTAAGTGCAGAGTAACAGCGAAAACCAGCAGACCCAGTAGCTCTCCAGGACCAGGGTTGGTGACTTCTGACATAGAGTATAAAAATGCCCATTATCTGCACTTCAGACACCGGCATCACCAACCACCTCCCCACCACCACCACCAGCTAGTGGCTCCATACAAAAAACCTAATTGTATCATTAAATCTCTTAGACTTTAATTCCGGAGTCTCTGTGATTGAACTATAAACAAGTGAACAAGATGGTATATTGAAAATGAACAAAACAAAAAAATTACATTCTTTATGTGCAGTTCAGGTTACATGAGGGACCTACAGTAGCACAATTAAAATATACTTTATGACTAAATATAAATATAAACTAAAACTTTGCATTATCCAATGTGTCATGTTATTTACAGTTGACTCTGGGCATGGGGTGCTTGTTAACTGGTGAGAAACTTGATTTAGTTGTCATTTTTTGCTTACTAATGAAACCGGAACAGTTTGTCGCTTCCTCTCATAGTTTGGTTGTAGAAACACTGAACGTCTGAGCTGATTGCTGTCATACACGGCAAGTCCACGTGGGGGCGTGTGTGACTGGGGTTAACCAAATTGTTTATTGCATTTTTCTTTTTCACTCTCTCAATTTTTGCATTTGCCCCTGTTTGGATTGCGAGCATTCTCTTTGTTTTTATGGACACTGACCTTACACTAATACACCCATCAGCCTAAGTGCTACTGTGGTACAGATATCATTTCTGGTTTGTATTATCAACCATATTCAACATTGTGCATAGATAGCTAAATAGCTTACAATGCTATTTAACCTAAACTGTCATAATTCATTAGCCTCTACAAGAATATTAGAAAAACAATGATCACCTTTATGTTCAAATGTAGTGTCTTTGATGGTAGATAAACTTCACAATTTTGATCATTTGACAGTCCTTTGTCCTGCTTTTTCTTTGATTGGATAATTCGATTGACCTTTTTGAGGGGGCATGGGGAGAGCTAAACAAGAAAAAGTCCACAGCTGCTGCTGAGAAGTGTCTGCCAAGATGGCGTACATCAGCTTCTCATTTATCATCAGCCTTTGAATGTGTCCTTGATGCTGTAAAAACATAAATACACAATTAATAGTTACACAGGGAGAATTTTTTGTTTAAATTTTAGCATGGTAAATAACATTACCTTTTGGGAATAGCAGCTCTGTCCGGTGTGTATGCCCATTGCTGCAAAGCATTTTGTCATCCTTCTGGCTGTGTAAATGCAATAATAATAATAAATGAATAAAATTGTAACAAGTAAAATAAAATAAAAAACCTTACTTCTTAGACAACACATTCAATTCATTCAATTTAAGTACTGTACATGTAATATAAATCGATACTAATTTGCATGCCTTCATCACTGTAATGCACCTTTTGTACTAACAATTGTGTCTTGGGAAGTCATTTGCAATGTAAAAGGGCACAACCTTCAATTAATGAATTAAACAATACAAAATAAGGCTCCTCCAGAAACCAAGTAGAGATTCCCATAATAAATAGATCCTAAACATACATATTATAAAGGTCATGTCCGTTCAGCTCCTTCCAGTCGGGCCAGGCAAAGTGATCATCGCAGTCAACCACTGTACAGGGGCTGCACACATACAGGCACAGACCCGGCCACTGCTGTGTCAGCTCCACCAGCTTCCGAAGGATCGCCAGGATCATGTCCCAGGACGGGCGCAACTCACCGCCAGCTGTGCTGACGTTCGCTAAAACACACACGAAACACACACACATAAATACACACATGAAACACACACACACACACATAAATACACACATGAAATACACGGATATAAATATACACATGAAATACACACACATAAATACACACATGAAATACACACACACACATAAATACACACATGAAACACACACACACACATAAATACACACATGAAACACACACACACACATAAATACACACATGAAATACACGGACATAAATACACACATGAAACACACACACACACACATAAATACACACATGAAACACACACACACACACATAAATACACACATGAAATACACGGATATAAATATACACATGAAATACACACACATAAATACACACATGAAATACACGGACATAAATATACACATGAAATACACACACATAAATACACACATGAAATACACAAACATAAATATACACATGGAATACACTTGCAAGAAGATATACATTAAACACATACATACACATGAAATATGCTCACTGAAACACGTTAAATGCACAGGGGCCCTTGTACACATGAGACACACAAATACTTACATACATGTACCATATACTTGTTTTTTTTCTTACCAGATCGATATTGTCTCTTGCAGCGAATCTCAATCAGCTGATCATCTCTTAGACACTTTTCTCTGAACAGTACCAGTGTGGGACCAGTACTAACCAGGCAGTGGTCTTTCCCCACCCAGTGAACAGGGTAAAGGGAACAGCTCTTAATGATAAGCCTGGAGGGGGAAGGAAGAGAGTAACTTTTATACCACACTATCTAACCTCCTTTCAAAAGGGAGCTTTACAACAGAGTTCATTAATTTAATAATTATTTTTCACTTGGCTAATTAGAGGCAGCTGAAAGGTACAGGCTACTAATCCAGCTGACAGATGTTGGCACGTGTGTGGTCATAAAAACAGTGAATTCACCTGTGGAAGAAGCCGTGTGGTATCTCAGGGAGGAAATAGACCTGAACCTGAATGTTGTCATTCATGTCTTCACCCCAATACCTCAGCACGACATCATTGTCCATCCGGTGGCTTGGGAACAAGCAGGCACCATTGACATTGTACACAGAAGTGTTTGAGGGCTCCCACTTCGTATTTGGGACAAAGTCAGGGGCTTGGGGGTTCAGGGGGCTGTTCAGTTGGGTGGGCAGACAAATTTCAAACTGTCGCAAAAGGCCAAGGAACATTCCGTCACTGCTCCGGTTCCCAACAATCTCATTCAAGAAATCCTCATCATCTATCTCCAGCTCCTTCAAGGACTTCCGCAAGAGAACTCGTATGGCTGTATTGTGCAGGGTGGCTTTCCCCACCAAGTCATTGATCCATCTGTCCTGGTGTACCCTGAGAGATTTCTCCTCCATAAGCTCCTTCTTGGAGATGCTCTGCAGCTGATTCATCAGGTCATGTCTGACAACGGTCTGTGTCAATGCAGAATCAATTGAAAAGTTACCAATGGTAATGCAATGCAGTGTTTATGGAACTGGCCATACAAGTAAGAGGTTGTGGGTTCAAATCCCATGTGGGGCACTGCCTATGTACCTTAGAGCATGGCACTTAACATAAATATCTACAGTAAAATATCCAGTTTTAAAAACAGATAACGTATAGTGCCCTCCATAATGGCTCTTGACTCCACAATTTTACAAATCTAATTATTCACATGTGGTTAACATGCACATTCCCAGCTTTTATTAAATTATGCCTTCATACATTTTGGTTTCACCATGTAGAAATTACTGAACTCTTTATACATAGTGTACCTTCATTTACTTGGGTCATAATGGCTTCCTTAACTTTCAGTGTCACAACTTGCCAATAACAGATGCATAGAATCAAGACCAGATACTGAAAGCGCTCTGCTACTTGCACTAATGAAGCAATTGACCTGAAGTGACCAATCAGAAACAGCTGTGAGGCCATTTATCCCAACCATCATGGTACCCTGAAATGGGCAGGCGGGAGGTATCTACAGTATACAAGAAAATATCAGTACAATATCAGTAACCTGAGGAACCACTGTTATTAGTAGTAGTGATATTTCTCCATGGCAAATACTTAACTTATAGATGTAGTAGTGTAATAGAAAAACAACAGACCCAACTGTCATGACATGCATGCTACGTAATTGACTCATTCATTAAAAGGGGCGTGTTCAAAATAATAGCAGTGTGGAGTTATTTCGAGAATTAATTCATTCTGTGAAAAAACAGGGGTCATTAATTGCCAATTATTAAGGCAGAAGGAAAGCAAATGTTTCACACATTGTTATAAACTACATTTCCTTCTGATTTGCTAAGTAAAATGCTTGGAGAGGGGAAAACATATAAAGAAGTGCAGTAAATTATAGGATGCTCAGCTAAAATGATCTCAAATGCTTTAAAATGGCAACAAAAGTGATGTCATTTCTACATGGTGAAAGCTAAATATATTTTAAAAATACCCTTTACTAAATGTTGAGAATCTGGCCTTCAAGCACACTCGTTTGTTTACAAATATAAATTGCAGAGTACATTGACAAGTCAAGAAAAATATTTATTTGTCCCAAATGTCATGGAGGGTAGCGTAAATAATGTTATGGTGAAATGAATTAACTTTGACAAGTACAAGCCATCCCATCCACTGGACTCATTAAGTGGCTGAGGATTGTAATATTCAAAGGATGTCAGAGCAGACTGTACAGAAAGAATCAGAAGAGAGACACAGACCTTGAATAGTTTTATGAGGAAAGATGGCTCTACAAAAACTGTTTCCTTCAAATCAGCAATCTCCTCATACCACACTATTATCCCAATCCGGTGGAGGTACCGTAAAATGGGCTGTAGGTCTTCCTGGTCCAATTCCCCCAATTTTTCGTTCAGCTCGTTTAGAATTTCCTCAAACAACATAACCCCTGTGCATGGAAAATCAATTGTTAATTGCTTCAGCAACATATTTAACACTCATGGAAATCACTGTGACTTAGCTGTAGTCTACAAAAAACACCAACCATGTTCAGGAATGTCCTTGTCCTCTTTTAGCGCTTTGATAGATGACTCTACTTCTTGATATAATTGTGGCAATATCTTCTCTATATTGGGAAACAGGTCACTATTCTGCACCTGCTGCAGAATGTATTCTTTAAACTTCTCAATTTCCTCAGGATTAGTGCAGTCCATGGGTAGAAGGTCAAGGACCTGCAGGTAAGCAAAGTTCCATGTTAAGATTTGAAAGAGTAAGAATTCATGGAAACTACTGCAAGAGAAATTTAAGGTTATCCAAAATCATTGTCTTAAAATTGGCCCAAAGGGTGTTCCAGGAGCTCTGGTATAATTTATACCAACTAAGAGGGAAAATGTAATTCTTTGTCCCAGCTAGTTGAATCATATTGAAAACATGATTGCAAGGTTGCAAAAAGTTTGCTAAATTATTCTCTGCTATCTGTACTTCTACCTGTAGTTTGTGTTCAGTGCATTGCCAAAGATATCTTAGCTGATTAGAGAACTCTGCCGTGTCTTTCTGGTCCTCCTCAAGGTTTTTCTTCCATCTCTCTAGGTTTGCTTTTCGTTCCTCCAGCATGTCTCTGATCTTTCTGTCAATGTCTTCCTTCTTTTCCTGCACATCGACCTCATCCCTGCACTCATCAGAGTGGGTCCCCACAACCAACACCACAGCATCAGGAACTCTCAGCTGCACATTTTTGATCCAGAAGCTCACACTGTCTCTGAAAGACTGGGGATCCAGAACATCATAGCTGAAACATATAAAGACAGAAATTGTTTTTGGGAACTCAGTCTTTTTGGTTTCACTGTTACTCGTCACAGTATAAACAGTGTAAACTGTCAAATAATTAGGCCTACTGAACAAATAATTAACATAGACGTACTGAAAACGCCAACGGGCTGCAGGTAATCAACAGGATAGCAAACCAGTTCTAAATCAAACAGTCAGCTTTCTTACCTGGCGAGATTAATGGCAAGGATGACAAGTGCCTGAGGTGTGATGAAGACATGGTGGGTGAAGTAATACTCCTCCTGTCCAGCAAAGTCCCAGAAAAGAAAAGAAAAACCTCCCAACTGCTTCTCGCTGATTTCGATACCCACAGTGCGGTCAGCAATATCCACCAGCACAGGTGAGCCCTTCCTCAGGCTGTAGCATATTGTAGACTTGCCAGCCATAGAGGAGCCCAGGAACATGGTCTTGACTCTGCGCACGCACTGCTCGCTGCTCCCCAACATAATAAAGTAATGCTGTATGCTCTTCACCCCACCAGCGCACACCTCTTCCGGTGGCTTCCGGAGTGGGTTACCATCAGCCTTAAACTTTGTCAGGTCCGGGTTAAAAAACAGATCGGCTGGCAGCTCTGTCAGCTTATTGCTTTTCACATAGAGCTCCTCCAGGCTGCACAGTGCCTCCAGTACCTTCACATCCTTCAGGTAGTTGTTGGAGAGGTTGAGATACTGAAGGCTCTTACAATTTCCTAGGTCTGAGGGGAGCTCTTTCAAGTGGTTGGTACTCAGTTTGAGAAATTGCAGCTTCTCCAGCTGGGAAAATACACCCTCTGGGATTTGTGTGATGCCATTTTGGCTCAAGTACAGTTTCTCCAAGTTCTTAAGCTGCGCGATCTCCTGTGGAAACTCTAAAAGCTCATTGGCAGACAGGTTGAGCTCTTTCAGGTTACGCAATGCTGAGATCCCACGCACATGTTTCAGTCTGTTATTCTTTAGGATCAGGTACAGCACATCAGTACCAAGAGTGAGAACCTCCTTTGGTAGGTTTTTGAGTTTCTTTCTTGAAAAATCTCTCTTTTCCAATCGTTGAAAATCTAGGAGGAAAATTGCAACCAGGGCTCAGAAAACAGATCTAACGGAAATGGCATTTATAAAACACATACAAATAACACGGTAGCTTGCAAGTTAATTAGCTAGCAAGTTTGACAGAACAACGTTGACTAAGGTTGCATAGCAACTAACTACTTACACGCATACGGGAACTACTTTCTTGTCAATTATTCTTGTAACGAAACGGTTTATAAAAAACAGATTTAATTGGATTGTGTCTCTAATATCTATATTATTATTTTTTGGTAACCTTTTTATAAAAGCGATAACTCACTCCAGGACGCGGTATATAGAAATTGTATTTTAGCTGTGATAAAAATTTCTATATACCCTGCTTGTCGTTAGTTATTGCTTAAATATAAATGAATACAGGAAAATTTATAAGAAATCCCGAGAGTGAGACATCTTTCCAGACCTGCTTCAGATATGACAAACCTGATGAGCAGGCAAATCAGATGACTCATATTACTAATAGTGCCGGTATTTCCGCTTACATTTCCGAGAAATGGAATCCCTTTAAATACGTTTTCATTGCGAAATGAAACTATAAACTATAAACTATAAAACTATACAAATAAAGTATTGTGTTAATACTGTAAAATCGTTCCTTTCCAATTCATATCCATGTGTGAATGAAACTGTCTTAACTCCTGTGTCAAGTTCAATGTTCACATGGTAATCCAACACAGTGACTTAGAGGAATAGAGAAAGTTTTACTTTTACTGATTCATTAGAAGAGCATGTATGGATTATATTATACAGCATGTACAAACTATATATTTCATAATTACCAAGAAGCTGACATATGTTCTCTACTGGTAAAAGCAGGTACATTGTCATGCATTTCATCGAAATTAAAACGAAGCAATTTATACTTGCCATTCGATTGTGCCATCATTCTTAATTGCCCGTGATATGTAGTTAGTTCCAGTGTCAGAGCGGTAATAAAAGAGTAAGGACAGACATTGAGGCATATCCATATATCGTTTACATAAAGAACACCAGTTTCACTTTCACACCAATGCTGGATCACTAGCCTATCTGGTCACACAACATCGTTCCGCTCTGCGTTTAGTCCACACGGAACCCTGTGATTGGTTACTGCCACTTCCTGATCAGTTACAGCTACATGTATATTGGTACGGACCTGTGTGGAGCCTTTACCTCACAAATGCTTTCAAATGCAGTGATTTAAAAAAAGGTCAGGTTTCTTTTGAAAATTAAAAAGTACGTCACACCTCTCTTTCATTGCGGCCTACAGTATCGACACTAGTATTGACACAGTAAGTCATCAGGGAACACGCCCTGACACTGCAAGTTTGAACCAAATCTGTTCAAAACATCACTTAACGCAATGTTTTCATCGGTTTAATTCCAGATATTATCTTGACAAGAATCTTCCACATGCATTTGCGAGAAGCGAGAAGATATTATTATATCAAAGTGGAATATGTTGAGCCAAACAGCCAGTTAACACCTCAAGTTATTATGTTAGATGTAGCTTTCTTGCAGGAGTTGTATAACTTGGTTTTATGTTCCATAGGGTAGTTGGGTATGAAATCTACATTTCTTGCATTACTGAATTTGCATCATTGACTTTTATGGCTGCTAAAAGCTAGGTAAGTAACATTCTTTGTTTCAATTTTATTTTCTGTGTTTAAAACCACACACATACAGTGGAATTAGAGGCGACATGGCTCAGGCAGTAAGAGCAGTTGTCTGGCAGTCGGAGGGTTGCCAGTTTGATCCCCCGCCCGGGCTGTGTCGAAGTGTCTCTGAGCAAGACACCTAACCCCTAAATTCTCCTGACGAGCTGGTTGGCGCCTTGCATGGCAGCCAATCGCCGTTGGTGTGTGAGTGGGTGAATGAGAAGCATTAATTGTACAGCACTTTGGATAAAGCAATATAAATTCCAACCATTTACCAATGTACATCACCATAATTTTCTTTATATGTGAATGTATCTGAAACATAGAGTGAGCACCATAATTCAATGGGCAGTGACACATGTTGTTATTTTGGTTACTCTAGCACTTTGAGGTTGAAGTGCAGACTGTCAGCTCAGATTTGAGGGTATTTTCAACTATATCAGCCATTTAGAAAGTATAGAAGCTTTTGTACCTTTTGTAATATTGGACAGTTTAACATAATTTAGAATAAAGTAATCATTTTTAATATTTAGTTGCAAATTGTTTGTATGCATTGACTGCATGAAGACTACGACGCTGGGTATCTTACCTGGTGATGCTCTGGTTTTGTCTTGTTAATAATGAACCAAGTAAACTTGACCATGCCCAGGGGTTTTGCAATATTCCTGATTGATTGATTTTCATTTCTGAGCCTTATGCTAGCCAGTTTAATTTGTATTGACACTGGGGTCCCCCTCATGTTGTCACACCCCAACAACAATCTCAAAAGCCAATTTCAAAGTCTAGAATCAAGACTAGACATTAACAACTCTCTTCTGCATTCACTAACGACACAAATGAATATACCTTCCTAACAAAACACATATACTTGTAGTACCTTAAAATGGGGGGACCATGAACAAAAAGTGCTGTCATTTCTAAACAGTTCATCGATATTCATGGAAATCCCCCGAAATAAAAGCAGACAGTGTGCACTTAAACCTCATTGTCAGTGTACCCTTTCAAACTCAAAGTGCAAGAGTACAGAACTAAAATAACAAAAATGTGTCTCTGTGAATGAAATGTGGTGCTCATTGTAGCTGCAGAAGAGAAAGAGACAGGCAGATTCACATTTCTTATGTTATGAAATGCATCTAATATAGAGTATATTTATAAAATATGATGTCATTTCTTTAGACTGTAGTTAAACCAGGCAGCAGAATACCATTAAAATAATAACAGTGTTAAGGTGTATTCCTGGCCTGTTTCCTATCACAGACAGCACAATAATAGTGGCAGAATGAATCAGAGAAATACTGCTTCATAAAAATGTATTTTGCACAATAGTTATTGCATTCCAGGTGAAAAGTATCTTTAACACATGCTTCCTGAAAAACAGCATAGAATTGAAAGAAATGGAAGAGCCCTAAATGTTACATGCACTACACATTCTCTGTGGCATTCATTTTAGTTAACTGAATGGCATGCATTTCAAATGGCTCAAAAAATACTAATCCATCATTGTGTGTCTGAGATGTAACTGGTTGGACCAGGATTGCCTGTACACACCACTCAGTATCTCAGATGCAAAGAGAAACAGTTGCTTGGTAACCATTTAACCTGTATGTACATTTACAGTTAATGCACAGTGGACTATGTTGTATTTACACGAGTCTATAATAAATATTTAAATAAAAAAATTGTTCAGTTTTGTTGAGAACATCATAGCCATACCATACCTGGTTAGTGATGAGGCACGTCTAATATTGGAATACATCATTTTTTTAAAGAACAGATACTGTCTTTAAGAAAAGAAGGAAACCCCTTAGACTAACAGCCAACTGCTGTCTCTGTTTCTCATTGTTTGAAACAGAATTATGTTCAGAGAAAGGCAAAAAAGGCAAGCACACCGTATACAGTAGTTTCATAATTATTAGGAACATACCATTTAAAAATATTGCTTTTCAGAATAATCTTCAAAAGCTGTTTATGAGAAAATAAATCAGTATGAATGCTGCATTTCTTCATAATTTACAGAAAAGGCTCTATGCTAGGCATGGAGCGTGATGAGAAAATAACAACTACCTGTAAGGTATAGGACACTGCCTCAGCATTTGAACACATGTATTTTCCCCCAGTTTTACATAAGTAAATGCAGTATTTTATTATCGTCCTCCAAGTAATCCAAGACAAAGTCATCCCTGGGTAACTGTGTCTTAAATGCGAGAACTTATTATTTCTATACCCATGATGAAAATAGCATGCAATATGTAAATACACAGGGAGGCCATGAACAGCTGCTTCCTGTGAATGAGTATAGGGTCTTCAGTGCACCACAGACCCCTCACCATTTTGGCTCCACCCCCTCTTCCACCCCTTTGATTTTCCAGCTCCGCCTTCTCTTCAGTGTTTCAGTTCCTTCTTGGCTCCCCCCTCATATATATGACAGGGTCCCCCTCTTGGTTCTGCTTTTCTTGTATATCAAAGGGGCATCCGCCCTTGTAATAAAAAGCCCTCGCCTCTTCCTCCATGATCTGTTGGACTGTGATTGGATCCAAAGATGGCTCCATCCATCCTGTCTGTGGGACCTCGTAAATTTTATTTTTTATTTTCTTTGTTTTCCGGAACACCAAATTATAAGTACACAACATTGAGAGAAAATGTTGCATACTTAACTTTCTCATCCAGTGCACTCAAGTCTGAATTTGGGAGCACATTGCATCCTAATATAAGCAGGCAGTATGTTTAGTAGACAGTACATATGTTCAGGACACAGTAGTTAGCAGCCTGTTTCGGACATGGCCAAGGTCCCACACCACCTCTTAACTCCACCCTTTTGTATCACAGGCTCTCCTCCACCTGTTGGCTCTGCCTGTCCTGCTGTTTTCTGAGAAACTTGTATTTTTCCACGTAAGCCTTCACCAAATTGGCAACTCTCTCCGGGCTGATCTCCCCACTTTTGCTGCAGCAAATCTGGGACACGTGAAGAAACACATAAAATGATTAATAATTCCACATCATATGCAAGGAAATTACAATTATCCCTCCACTTTATCATGTTGCTCAATCAGAGGATTGGGTATCGATCAACTTGGCAAGACAAGTAGGACAAGATTAGATTTATCTCAAACAATTCATTTGAAGACCATTCATTCATTCATACTTAAAATACTAATCTGAAAAGTTGTAACTGAATGCTCATAAATATTGTGTAAATATTATCTGACCATTTTAGATACGAAACGTGACTGGCTCCCCCCTTTGCCACTTTAACTTTAGCAGAGTTAATAATGAGCAGAGCTAATTTACTTCCTTCACACTTACCTTCTGGACAGCTTTGCCCCAGATTTCTTTGTACTCATCCTTTGTAATTTCTTTCTTCTGAAAAAATGGTCTGATGGCCAGTTTTACCTCCTCAATGGCTCTCTCTCGCAGGTGCCGTTTCTCTATGGCCTGTTAATAAGCACAGAGCGAGCAGAATGTACAGAACCTCTGGTGCAGTTGCACACAAGAACACCCCTCCCAGAATGCTCTGCAGGAATACATCAATAGAGATTAGACTAAGGGTGTGACTCCCAAGGCATCAGAGATCCGGAGTAAACATTATACTACTTCCAGAACTCCGTACCAAATGATAAAGGAAAACAATAAAGCATCAACTCAAAAATGAGCCAAAGCAAATGTCAGAGTAGGTCAATTCCAGACATAAACTTTTTAATAAATGGGTGTCTATTACAGCTATATTTAAAAATCCTTCTTCTGTGTGTTTAAGCATTTCATACTACTACTTTTAGTTTTTTTAGTTTCTATTACATTTTGTTTTTGTATAGACTAAACGTAGTAGTGAAAGGGTTGAATATACGAACATGTAAAAAGGGTAGGTGTAATAAGCTAAAGCTTCAACCTACACCTTTTCGGTCAACATTGTTATTCATTATTTATATGTGCATTCATTCTGTAAAAATTGTTGATAAGGACCAAAATGAATAACTACTACTAACTACTACAACTACTACTACTACTACCTTGATGTCACCTCTAGCACAGTATGTACAGTAGGTGGTCCCGGAAATTGAAAGCAACTGAAATCAATGCTACCAGGAATCTATTCTATACAGATTCACTTAAGTCAGCTCAGACTACTTTGTGTCTGTTGCTGCATGAACTGGAACTACACCCCCAGGACCCAGAAAGGAGTAATTCTACCATCCCATTCATACCATCAGGCTGGTGTATAAATGGCCTTACACTGAGCAAACCGAAGATTCTGTCTATGGCTCTCATGGGATCAAAATGTTGCCAGAGCTGGAGATGGTTTACCTGTAACTGGGAGGGGCTAGCATCCTTGCCACTATGTCTCAGGGTATTAGGAGGAAGTACTGCAAGATTAAAACATCAGTATGATTATGACACATCGCCCATCATCACAGTGATAAATTCAGCACACTCAGCAGATACATTTTAGGCAAGTAAAGACAGAATAGTATTCAATTGGCTTTATGCTAGTACCACTCCAGCAATAGATCTCTGAAGAACTGCCTAAACTCCAGAAACAACAGGTTCATGAAATGCATATTCGTTTTAGACTGTATTTCAGACAACTGTACATAATGTAATAGAAACTCAATACAATTCTGGCAATGACCCTGAAGTATAGCTCAATGGGACACTAATCCCAGCTCAAATTATTCCATGCTCATTCCAGAAAATGAGTATATTTTGAAGTCCAAGACATCAGCCCCACTTACTTGTTGGTTGTAGAGGAGGTGCATCCAATTCCTGCAGACTCCAGGTTACCCTCTTCACAGGGCGTCTAGAGGTGGTACTGAAGGCCATGATCACAGCAGGTTTGAGTGCTTGCTGGCCCTCCTGCTTGACTATAGGCCTGCCCATAATCTTAGCATCTCCCACAGCATCTACAGTCTTAGGTGTGTCTGTCGTCAAAGTGTTCTCTGTGTCATCTACAGGCTCAGGTGTGTCTGTAATCACAGTATTCACTGCGTCACAAATAGTCTCAGGTGTGTTTGTAATTATACAGTTCTCTCTGACTCTGATAGTGTTCTCTGTGTCACCAATAGTCTCAGGTGTGTCTGTTATTATAGTGTTCTCTGTGTTACCAATAGTCTCAGGTGTGTCTGTAGTCAAAGTGTTCTCTGGGTCACCAATGGCCTCAGATGTGTCTGTAATCATAGGGTCACTTACAGTCACAGGAGGGCCTGTAGGCATAGCAACCTCCATGTCACTTACAGTCACAGGGGTGTCTGTAGCCATGGGAGCCTCCATGTTACCTGCAGTCACAGGGGTATCTGTAGCCATGGCAGCCTCCATGTTACCTACAGTCACAGGGGTGTCTGTAGCCATGGCAGCCTCCATGTTACCTACAGTCACAGGGGTGTCTGTAGCCATGGCAGCCTCCATGTTACCTATAGTCACAGGGGTGTCTGTAGGCATAGCAGCCTCCATGTCACCTACAGTCTCAGGGGTGTCTGTAGCCATGGCAGCCTTCATGTTACCTACAGTCACAGGGGTGTCTGTAGTCATGGTAGCCTCCATGTCACTTACAGTTGTGGGGGTTTCTGTAGTTATGGCAGCCTCTATGGCACCTACAGTCACAGGGGTGTCCGTAGGCAGAGCAGCCTCCATGGCACCTGCAATCACAGCTCTGCCTGTGTCACATGCAGTCCCAGTTACTTCTGCCTTATCAGGCCTTCTGACACGCAGGCTATTGAGGGTGAAGTCCGAACAGAAATGTTCAATGTACTCTGCAGATATCTCCATTGGCTGTTTCTCCAGGTCGGTAACTAGTAGGCATTCTTTCATATCTTTCCCCTGCTTTGCCACAAACCCTCTCTGAGCTGAAACACTACCTGAAATATCTGTCACCTTGCAGAAGTGCTCCTTTTTTCCTATGGGCAGAATAGAAGATTTAGGATCAGTGTCCACAGAAGAGGGCATCTGAGACAGGCAGGAAGACTTTATATGTGACTGTACCCAGATCAGCTCAGTGTCAGCCATTTTCTCTGAATCTAGTTTTATTTCTCTTTTCCCCTTTTTTTCTTTTTCTTTGATCTCCTCCCTACTTTGCCCTTTCTTGCTGTGAAACACAAAAGCAGAGCTCTCCTCCTTAACTCGACCAAGAGGAGCATTTTTTAATTTTTCGGTTTCGCTCACGTCTTTGGGAGAAAGGTGTCTCCTCTGTTGCTTTTCTTTGTGGTCTGTGAGATCCTTTCGATATTTGAGAGAAACAGGCCTATGCTTGTTTTCCATGTCTGCAGGAGATGCCAAAGAGTTTGTTATCCGATAGCCTTTTGAGTGAGAGCTATGTGATGTGTCTTTTTCATTTTTCCTTTCTCTTGACAGAGATCTGGACCTTGCCTTCTTCCCATCTTTTGACCTGGACCTGTCCTTTGAACTACATGAGGTCTGTGAGCACATCCGGTCTTTCCTACTGTCTCTACATTTAGATGTGGACCTGAACTGTGGTTGGGAGAAGCCCTGGCTCTCATTGCCTTTCCTGTTGTGCAATTCATGATCTATTTTACTGTGTATCCCACTTCTGGGTGGGTCACCACTTCTAGAGTGGGGCCATCTGTGTGGGGAACGTGACAGTGAGCATCTCTTTCTCCTCCTAGGTTCCTCAGTAGACTCAGACAGTGAGCTCTCTGAAGAGGATCGCACTCTTTTCCTCTCTTTTTTGGAGTGCAAACAAGACCCAGTCCTCTCCCTGCTCTTTCTCTCTTTGGAATGGGAAAAGGACCTGGTCCTCTCCCTGCTCTTCCTCTCCTTGGAGTGGGAACATGACCCGGACCTCTCCCTGCTCTTCCTCTTGGTCTCGGTGTCACTATGGTTGTCATCCGGTTCGCCAGTCCTAGGGTGGCAGTGCTTCAGCTCGCCCCTCAGGTCTAGATTGGCTTTCCCCCTTGCAGCTGAACATGAAGATGACATGGAGTGCTGAGCCTTGGTTTCTGATTTATTCTTCTCACTGTGCAAGATGGAGTCTTGTTTCTGCGATGACAGCACTTTCTCAGATCCGCATTTTTCAGTGTCTGCATTTGATACACCTGCTCTGCTGCTACAAAAAGTAGGCGCCCCTTCTTGGGGCAAATTCTGATTGCATAATCTTTCCATCTTTATAGTCTCACTGTATCCTAAGTATTTATTTCTCTCCTTTGTGGAATAACTTGTTTCAGATCTGTATGGCTCCACCGCTTTTTTATTTGGCATCACACCCTTTGCATGCTGGTCCAGAGCGTCACGCTCTGGGACACCATCTGAGCCAAGTAACTGAGAACTCATGGGGTGGAAGGGGTCATGTATATTCGATCTTTGCTTCTCTGATAGCCGATTCTCAGCAGTCCCCAGGGAGGTAACATGCCCCTTAGGGCTGGTAGGGCATTTGGTTTGCCTGGGGTCACTACTGCAGAAGCTTGCTATAGAAGAGGAGCTTGGCTTCAATGTGAAATTCCAGGAAGAGGATGAGGAGGAGGTGCAGGAGGTGCCTGCTCTACTTTGCTTCTGTTTCCAGTTGGCCTCTGCCTCCCCCTGCTCATCCCAGGTTGCCCCCTGCAGGCCAGTCCTGCTGTCTGCTCTTTTTCTGATCTTTGGTATCCGCGGCAGCTGGGACACATCCAGCCACAAGGGTTTGAGAGGGTCCTTTTTAAGTGTTCCCATCCCTGTATCCACGCCTTTTCGCCTGGAGGACCAATCAGACGTGCCATTTGAGTGCATCAGAGGGAGGGAAGGCCTGTTGGGGCTGGTTTCGCTCCAACTGCTCTGGCTCAAGCCAACAGGATTCACAGGGTGGGGCACGCAGACATTAGGGGCACTTTCAGGTGCAAGGTTTGGTGTGCAGACATTTGTGTTTTGTGGCATGATGGGAGGTGTGAGAGGAGACGTAGGCTTAGCTAGAGGTGAGCCGGGAAAGCTGGGCGATGAGGATGGTATGTGTGGGAGAGATTGGGATGGCTCTGCATCTCCGTTCAACCCAGATCCACTGGCCATCCCTGCGTGGACCTCAGCCTCCAACTCAGAAGTATTGGCTTGGCTGGAAATACTGGACTTTGATGACGATGCAGAGGCTAGAATGTAAACCAGGGACATATGACCAAATTGCATCTGCCAAGCATTATGTAAATACATCTCTGATAATCAAAAAACTTCCAAAAAATAAAGCAGTCTCAGGAAACCTACCTGGCTTTCCTAGCTTGAGAGAACCATCTCTGTTGATGACCATGGAAGAGCTGTCCATCAAAAGCAGGCTCTGGCCAGACAGGATGCTGCCAAGTAGGTCAGGTACTGGAGCTGAATCCTCCATCGTGTCTCCCTCAGACGTGCTGATGCTGTGCCTGTAACACCACCACAGTCAGTCCCAGAACACCATGAGAATCCTAATGCCACCACAATCAGTCCCATAACACCTCTAACATCAACATAATCAGCTCTGCAATGTCCCTAATGTCACCACAGCCAGTCCCATAAAATGTCAGGTCCCTGAATGTCATCAATGAGTACCACGTCTCTAAAACAACCACCATGAGCCCCGTAACACCACCAAAATCAATCCCATGGGATATTTTTTTAGTTAACAGTATAGTATTTTTGTAAATAATATTTGTCAAGGGTGTCAATAATTCTGGACCTGACTGTACATGTATGAGTGAGTGAGTGTGAGAGAGAGAGAGAGAGAGAGAGAGAGAGAGTGTACCTGGGGAGACCATGCTGAATTGGCCGGGCCACAGGCTGGTGAGACCGCAGGGCAGAGTGGGACAGGCCCCGCCTACTCGTGTCCATCAGGGGGAGAGACTCCCCTTCACTGCTCCTTTAAAACACCACAGTACTGTCTCACCTCTGAGCTTAATTCACACCCACATCCGATCACCACTGGGCACAACTCCACACCTCCACACCCAACGCAGTACTGACACACCCAGAACCCACACTCAAAACCCGCACCTGAAACACGCTACATTACATTACATTATTGGCATTTGGCAGACGCTCTTATCCAGAGTGACGTACAGTTGATTAGACTAAGCAGGAGACAATGCTCCCCTGGAGCAATGCAGGGTTAAGGGCCTTGCTCAAGGGCCCAACAGCTGTGCGGATGTTATTGTGGCTACACTGGGATTAGAACCACCGACCTTGTGTCTCCCAGTCATTTACCTTAACCACTACGCTACAGGCTGCTACAGGCTACACTACAAACCCCCACACTCATTCACTACACTCCGCATTCCACTATGACTGCAGTTCACAGCCACTCAACAACCAGCACAAAACATAATACGTCATCATGTGAAATGACCGGAAAAATGCTTTTAATGGCATATACCTCCAGTGAAAACAGACATGTTTTGGGACCTATGCTATTTACTGCGCAATCTGTGACGTACTCGTCATCAAAGGGGTCCAAATCCATGGGATCCTCAAATATGGAGAGGGAGGCAGGTCTGATTTTGGGATGGCCTCCCACGGGTCTAGTGGGGGGGCTCTGCTTCAGCTTCCCCGTTGTCAAGCTCTTGGTGATGCGAGAATGAGGGGCGGGGGGGTCTTTCTTCCCCACCTGGGGGAAGCAAAGCATGATGTTTCTCATCACTGTCTGGTCAGTATGAATGTTTGGAGCACATATCATAAATATGTAATTTAGAAAATCGTCAGTGACAGTGACAAACAATATTGTTGGGATATTTTTAGCTGTTTTTTTCAGCAGGGTATCGTTCAGCACTGTGGATGCTCACATCGTTACGGTTATAGTTGGCATTGTAGTTATTGGTGTGGATGAGCCTTAATACTTAATACTTAATACTCAATGCAATTCATCCATCCAGAAAAAAGTTTCCCGCTGACTTATTTCACTGACGGCGATTCCCCTCACCTGTTTCTGTCCAGGTTTCTTGGTCTTGAGGTGTCCTCTATGGAGCTTTGTGTCCTTTCCTGCAGTTCTGTTCTTACTGCTGGAAGAGGAAGAGGTTTCTGTACTTGTCTTCTTCCTCTGAGTTTTCCTATGTTTTTCACCTGACCCAAAGGTAAAAATTCATAACATGGGGCACACTCGTCACAGCAAGCCAACACAGAGATCAAGCTGAGATCATAAAGTCATAAAGAAACTTTCACATTGCAGACATTAACCTGGAAGCTAATGCACAGTTCACAAAAGATTGACATTTAATTATTTGGTCACAATCATATTTCATGCTGAAGTCAAATAACAGAATCCATTATACACAATATACAGCAGTGACAGAACAATTTATATCATACTGTATGCTAAAACCATTTGTTTCATCGTGTATTCACACAAAAAATAAGCGATCACACAATACATAGTTTCATCATAAAATAATGAATATTTCATGGAGCAGGTGATTGTTCAGGTGTATGTGAATTCCCGCACAGTGTTGTTTTACCTGTCCGTCCTCTGCGTGCACATGCAGAGGAGTTCAGCACGGCACTGATCGTCTCATCCAGCCAGGTTGACTGAATTAAATACCTGGGTACATGCTGATGAAGAAAGCCAAATCTGTATAAGGATATCTGTGATACTTATTAAAGCCATTTTGCAAATAAACCCATATCTCTGTCCTTACAGATTTTTCTCAAAACATTTTTAAGAATGAAAACATATATACACTCAGTGATCACTTACAGGAAGACCTGTACACCAGCTTGTTAGTGCAAATATTTAATCAGCCAATCATGTGGCAGCACCTAATGCATACAAGCATGCAGACATGGCCAAGAGACTTTGTCACTTTGACTGTGGAATGATTGTTGGTTCCAGACAGGGTCACAAACACATCAGACCTCTAAGTATATACAGCAACAGAAGACCAATAAGTCTAAAATGTAAGTCTAATAGATATCTAATAAAGTACTCACTGAGTGCATATTTTCTTTGCAGGTACAGACATTCACATGTAATATAACAGGATACCTGAAGCAATAAGAACCACACCCTGGTTTGACACGTAATCTTTAGGTCCCGAACCACAGCTCTGAATGGCTAACAAACTGAGAAGTGACCAACCCATGCACGTGAACAGACTGGAAATGACAGACGACGTAATTAAAGCACTTGCGGTGCAAACCTGGATAGCACGCGCCTGTGTGATGCGGTTCCTGTTCACAGTGGCTCGCACCCTCTCGCTCTGGCGCGTTCGGGCGATGCTGCGTGTCCGGCCGGCCGCGGAGGTTCGGAGGCGGCTGGTGGTGGGAGCGGCGTCCATCAGGAGGGCTGCCACCTCGTCTTCACTCGCCTCCTCCGCAGAGTCTGGGAGACGGACCGTATGAGCACGTGCGATCACGATACGGGCTCGTGAGACCACAGTATGAGCGCAGGAGACCAAACTGAGTGCATGCAAAGGCAGCAGTGTTTAACCATATCGCTGTAAATGGCACTGTCCAGTGCAATGCCCACTGTCATTACCTGTGTGCGGGTTATTACTAGTACACTCTGGGCAGAACCATTCCTCTACCGGCACTGCGTCCAGTGGAGGGGTCAAGCACTCTATGTGGTACCTGTCACAACATACAGAGTAGGGCTTCAGTATATCATTACAGAAAGTCATGATATGCAGAGGCCATGACTGAAGGTTCAGTATCACTGAACATCCAGGATAGAAATGTTAGATCTAGTGGCACACTGCCTCATTCATTACTGATAATGGCATCCGATTCCAGATCTCTGTAGTACAGAATGAATGCATTTTTCCTCACCCTGCATCACACCCATCACACAGCAGCAGGCAGTCTTCCCGGTCACTTCGACCGCACACTTCACAGCTGGTCTGCTCAAAATCCACATTGACTTCCTCCTCCACCATTTTCACTGGTTCCTGCACTGGGATCTGCAGACACAATGACACAGTGCAATGCAAATCCACAAAAAAAAAAAAACACAAACACCCTCTCCACACAACTAAATGGCACTCTCTACATAGCACTCTATAAATGGTGCAATACAGTCACTAAATTGTTTTACATTTTTCAATTCACGAGTTAATTCAAAGACATAAATTCTTTCACTCTGGGGGTGAATTCTGCAGATACCTGAGAAATGTAATGAGGCAAATGTCAAACCAAAACATTCAATTACATTAAGTCGAAAAGGCTGAGTGTGTGACCTACCGTTTTTTGGACTTTTCCCCCATAACACTTCCTCACGTGGATGCCACTGAAGGCAATGCGATCAACAGGACAGGAGTTCACGTTCTGGGGAGAGAGATGGATATTGGGAGAGCCACTCTTATTCAGAGATAAACAGTCCTAAATTCAGGAAGCAAGAAAATAATTTCTTGTTTCTTGTTCCTTCATGTTATGACTTGAGGCAGACTGGAGAGGTGTGCCCACCTTGGACCACTCCAGGATGCAGTCCAGACAGAAGTGGTGCTGGCAGCCCATGGGAGTGGCCACTGGCTGCTCCTGGAAGGAGTGCAGGCAGATGGGGCACTTCTCTGCATCATCATCGTCTGATGTCAGGTCCTGCAGCAGTGCAGGGACTCTGGCTGCAACACCTTCTATTGCCTCCATAGCACCATCCTCCGCTTCTAGGCACACGTGAAGCCAGACATGAAACATGCAAATTGTTTTAAATGTTCTTTTTCTTTTACAAAGGCAAGTAAGACAGTCTTAACCATTCCATACACTCCTTCTTTCACCCAATGTAAACATACAGGCCAAACAGACAAATTTGACTGAATGACAGACAGACAGACAGACCTGGAAACAGACAGAGGATGAAGGATGAAGGATGATCAATCTTACACAAGGATGAAGTCCAAATAGATCAAATATCTACGCATACATTTAGTAGATTTAGAATACAGATAGAAAGAAAACTGTAGAGGGAGAAGAAAGAAATAAGGAAAATAAATACAATAAATATGAAGAACCCAAACCGATGGTAGGCAGATGGGAATTAGATGGTGACCAAGGTTATCAGAGTTTACTGTACGTATGAGCATTATTGAGTGGCAGACATGCAAACTGATGTTGCACTTCGGCAATACGCCACCCACTGTTCTTAATTAAGTCAAAGATTCATGGAAATCTATAAATGGGGGCATCTCCATAGCTGTCTCTGATCGTACCATCGCTGCCATCTTCATCTTCATCTCTATCCTCCTCTGCCTCGACCTCTTCCCTACTACCCACACTTTCCTCTGAGTCGCTGCTTCCCTCTTCCACACTGTCCTCTGAATGAAGGAAAATAAACGGCATGTTATCACCTAAATAAACAGCCACAACACTACAGCGCTCTCTTGCTAATGGGGCCTTATGTTTCAAATACAAACAAGTCTAAACATGCACTATACAAACATTGCATTAAATAGTTACAATAGCCTTTCCTTTGCTTTCCCACTGCTTTTGGTGTTCTTGACCAGCGGTCAACAGATTCAATTAATGACATTTTGAAATGAGGCAAAAATTCCAATTACTCCGAAATTACTCAGAATGTAATGTTCTCCCCAAACTTTAAAGTTTCTCACCTTCATCCATGAGGAGGGACAACTTCTGCTGGCCTTTCTCTTGAGAAATGTTTCTGTTCACTAGCTATTCTTGGTTTTCCTCCTCATTCATAGCTCAGTATTAGACAGTTAACAAAACTAGAAAAATAGAAATTCTACATAGGTTACACAAACAAAATGACATAATACCAGATACTATACAGGCCAAATGCACACAAACACACATACTGTAACAGTAGGCTACCTACAATAAAACACAAATACACAAACTCCGGACATATTGGATGCTTAATATGATTATATATTCTGAATTCATTTTTACGGCAAATGTAATTTGAAATTCATGCATTTCCTGCGAAGATGTCACGATACCACCATGAACCCAGCGGATTTACAAATACCCACTAGTTAGGGTTTCTTCCACTGAGAATTCTTACACAACTGCGTTACAGCTGTAATAGCTGTCTATTGGTCGGCAAAGTAGTTAAGCCTGCGTTCAACATAGCTGGGGCACTTATATTTTTAACCAGTTTGTTTTGTGTTTTTCTTTGCATGTTTAAACGCTTTTGAATGTATTAAATGTATATACGAATGCAGTTATATAAAATATATATTTTTTAATGAATTGCAAAAATAATTATTACTGCAAGCCACCCAATTATCACCTGTTTCATTATCATAGCAAAGAAACGCTATACGATATAACAATATAACCTAACACTCACCGTTTCGCAGTTAAATAATGTCAGGAGAACAGACAATTCAAAATTAAAACACTGTGTGGGACAACGGTATGTCGGATGGTTGGTTAGTTCAGATTTAGCCTACGCAAATAGGGAATACCTTACATAGTATACCAAGTTTACAGTTATACCAATCAAATCACGGGTTAAGGGTTGCACAATATATTAACTCTAAGACGACAAACGTGCTTTGGGCTATACAAAGTTTAAGGCTAAACTATCGTTTTGCTGGATGTTGGACTGTTCGTGTGTGTGTGTGTGTGTGTGTGTGTGTGTGTGTTGTTCTGCGCGTTTTTACTCTAGTTGTCTAAATGTTACAATAAAACTTTTATTCGCAGCGGCTTTAAACACTTGTTAATAAATCTGACATAGCACTGTGTTATTAAAAAAAAAACCATAATATTGGTGACGGACAAACCAAGCATTTAACAACAGCCGCAATGTAAATCGTAACTTCCTCCAACTTTTATGAAATAACGGTACCAAAACCCATGCTTCTTTAACCTATTTAAACCCGCGCTACAGCCAAGCTCGCCAGTTAAGTCCGACAAAATGTAACATACACAACAAAAAAATATGCTTGTATATTCTTCCACTGTTAAGAATGAGTTCATAATTTACACGTTCCAGAAGTGCAAAATGTACTTTAGGCTACACCTACCCTTAGTGGTAGCAATATAGGCTGTGAAACTAAATTATTTTGGAGTCTAAAATATAGTTGATTGAGTGACACTGCCGGCTGCAGTTTGCAATGGAAATGGCCGAACGTGCTCACGTCACAGTCAGCCTCTTAAAGATATAGTAGGTTATATAGTGTAGTTACATTACAAAAAAATTGGAGTTAAATTCATGCACAATACTTTATTACTGTATTAACCTGATATGTAGTAGATAGTAGATAGTTCAGTAAAAACGTAATAGCACATATTTAAATGTTTTCATAAAAAATAAAAAGGTATTGCTGAACTGACTCCCAGATCGACCTGAAGTCTTCCCATTAATTTCAACTGCGTGCGTGTGCGCATGCGTTTATTGGTGAATGCGCTTGCTGTTTGTGGAACACGTTACAAGTTAACCAAGTTAGACAAATTTAATTGTGATAATTGCATTGCTCCAATCGAAATATAGAAATACATGTCCATTTAAATGGACAAATTACAACTATCATCCAACTGCATCGCCATGTACAACACACTGAGAAAAACACAATTTTCCACAAAAACCTCTGAAACACCTATTAAGTACAAAGTAACAACATATCAGACATGCACACTGTCAGACATGCTTTACCTTAAAAACAGCAGTTTTTCAACTAAAATGCTGCATGAAACACCAATATTGATCTATGGCACAAACTTGTAGCTTCCAATAACTGAAATTAGTAAAATATGCACAGCATGTATTACCATGACACAACTGGCCTATTTGTGACCAAAGGGTGCTTTATGAATACAAACCTGTTGCCATGAACTCGGTAGTCATGAAGACTTTTGAGAGCCATTAAAGGTCCAATGTTAGAACCCCAACAGTTTGCCTACAGGGGCAACAAATCAGTGCATGGCACAGTCAACATGGGACTGGACTTCATACTCCAATATACTCATACAGCTCGGGAACATATGCCAGTATTGTACTTCACAGCACTATACCTATTTTTTTGTTCACTGAGGAACACAGACCTAATATTGTAGGACTACATTGTATTGTACTGTGATGCAGAAGGATGTGCAACAATTACATAGGTACAGTCTAGTGTAGAAAGTTGAAAACATACCTGTTCTCCAGTCTAAATGTCCATATTATGGATGCTACTGTGTAGTGACTCAGGTTGGGCTGGACTCTCTACCCAGCCTCCCTTATCATGATTTATGACATGGTCCACCAAAGTGGCCCTAGTATCGTCGGAAATACATCTCCA
This sequence comes from Conger conger, assembly GCF_963514075.1. Classification (NCBI taxonomy): domain Eukaryota; kingdom Metazoa; phylum Chordata; class Actinopteri; order Anguilliformes; family Congridae; genus Conger; species Conger conger. Next base: position 11,750,315 of record NC_083765.1, read on the forward strand.
TCTATTGCCTGGTCCCCTTCTCTGTTCTTGTCTTCATCCTCCTCCTACTCTCATTGCCTCCATGTTTGCAAAGTTCTCACAAAAGAGGTTACCTTACCTAAGGTATATTTGTACATTACATTACATTTCATTACAAGGCATTTAGCGGATGCTCTCATCCAGAGCGACGTACAATGAAGTGCAGATCAAACACAGGAACAAGTGTGAAGAGGACCTGAGAGGACAGTATGGTTCCGAGTCCTAGCGTGACCATACAGATACAATTGGAACCCTTGAAGAATACATCAACTTACAAACTAGCTTACCACGGTTGGCAGCTAGAATATAACAATATGATAGCTAATACACAATACGACAGCTAATAAACAATACGATAGCTAATACAATGTAGTAGTGTAGTAGTACAATGTAGTGCTAAGGCTCAGACTGATTTGTGTTCAATTAGTGTATATGTGTTTTCATGTGCGTGTGTGGGTGTTGCCAGTTCAGGAGTGTTTTCCCAATGATTGCAAGAGATTTCATTCATGAACAAAGTGTCTAATGTAAGAAACAGTGTGTAGTGTTTTGCAAGAAGTGAGTAGCAGAAAGTGCAAGGCAGATAATGTGTTTGTACTTTTGGTGCCTTTGTTTAAGGCATGGTTACAAAAGTTAAGGTTTTGATTCTTTTGTCTAAGCATTCAATTTTTGGTGTGTAAGCATTCAGAAAAAACTGTAAACATTTTGATTTTACGTATCCACATTATAGCTACTGTGTTACAGTGCTCAAGCAACAGAGAAATGCCCATAAAGTCATAGGTTCAAATCTTAAATAATAATTGGCCATGCAAAATAAGAAACTACACTACCATGCAAATTATACATCAATATTTTAAAAAGAAAGTGTGGAGCTAATTTGTTAACGTTGTCTCGCTTGAATGCCAACAAATAATCTTGACCACGCAAACTGCACCTTTGGATTACATTTCAGATTCATAATTTTGGATTTAGAACGCTGTGTGTGCTATACCTCACAACCTTTCACTTTCCGCACTTTACCGTTCTTATGTCGATACACACGCCATTCCACTTCCTCAGTACGTGCATGCAGACACTGGGCTCATGGAAAAACTGTGCATTACGGGACAAAAGTACAACCACTCTGCGCAAGGCATTTCAAAATGTGAGCGTAAATTATTCTCTTTTGACTCCGATAACGGAGCCCGCAGTGTACGACGCTTGATTTATTAATGGGAAATCATAGAACGCACTGTTCTGTGAGACATTTACCAGTGACAAGAATAAGATGACGTGAAAATTGTTTATTCTCGAAGCAAACGTGCAGAACAAAACGCACCGCGCCCCAGCTATAACTCAAGAAAATCCACCGAACCCACTGGTGACATGTAGCACACCCTCAAAGGTTGCAATACGATAGAAACCCTTATTAGGCGGGCTTTTCAGTACCACCCTGTCTATTCATTGGATGTACTTGAGGCCAATAAAAGAATAATTTGCATAACCAGGTCGGGTTGCAGACACAGAGGTGTGGGATGGGCTGGATTTCTGGAACTTAACTTCTGTACCACAATTAAATAACCTTTAACTTCATCACCATATTTTATTTTCTGTGTAAAAAATTACAATCCTAGAAACGCTAATGGCACAAAACATATTTCCGGAAAAGACACCTCTTCGTGAAGAAAAACAAAATTAGCTTGGTGAGTACGTCGCTTATCTTCAGCAAAATATATAGTTCATTTAATGTTATTATGTAAATAGTTTTAGTATATTTACAAAGCCAAAATTGCGTTATTAATTGCTGGTATTTCCTGCTTTAACCAGTTCTTGATTTTGATTCATTGTCTACTTTGAATTTGACATTAGATTTGCCATTATCGAATACAGCTGAATATTGGAATGAGAATACCAACTGCTCCTCATACATTGCGTAAGTTAAATTATTATTATTATTATTATTATTATTATTATTATTATTATTATTATTATTATTATACCCTTCTAGCACCTCTTGGGCACATGGAACTCCTTCCACAAGCAGGTCAGCCACTGACTAACGCACATTGCGTTCCTCCTCCACTGTGCGTGTGACAGCGGCTAACCAGCTTTTCGGGGTATCCGTCGCTAGGGATGCAATGGAGCCAAGAGAGACTGCACAGGTTGTCGAAGTTAACTGTGTGAATCTGTTGTGTGGAAACTATTGTACAATGCATGCTCTATGTTCACTCTGTCAGGCTATAATAGCAAATACAATCAGTTCCAGCCGTTGTCCCTCAATTACTGTTATATTGTTATATGTGCCATATGTGAGTTTTCATCAAAATGTTTCTCTTGTGTGAAAAGAGTATGAATATTTTAATAGCACCTATCAACATCCATCCCTCTAATTCATGGTGCACTGAGCCATCATGATGTTGGTGGTTAATTCAATAAAGGTGAAGTCTGTGTCATTGATTGTGTAGTACACCTCGGTGACTGTCTGTTTCACTGAATTGCAGTGGTAGTTTCAGATTCAGATATTCTGGTACATTACATTACATTTGGCTGACGCTTCGGATCAAACCACCGACCTTGCAGGTCCCAGTCATGTACCTTAATCACAATGCTACAGGCCATATATATATACAGTGGTGTGAAAAAGTGTCCTGATTTCTGGAAAAGGTTATAAAGCCATTTCTAAAGCTTTGGGACTCCAGCGAACCACAGTGAGAGCCATTATCCACAAATGGCGAAAACATGGAACAGTGGTGAACCTTCCCAGGAGTGGCCGGCCGACCAAAATTACCCCAAGAGCGCAGCGACGACTCATCCAAGAGGTCACAAAAGACCCCACAACAACATCCAAAGAACTGCAGGCCTCACTTGCCTCAGTTAAGGTCAGTGTTCATGACTCCACCATAAGAAAGAGACTGGGCAAAAATGGCCTGCATGGCAGAGTTCCAAGACGAAAACCACTGCTGAGCAAAAAGAACATTAAGGCTCATCTTAATTTTGCCAGAAAACATCTTGATGTTCCCCAAGACTTTTGGGAAAATACTCTGTGGTCTGACGAGACAAAAGTTGAACTTTTTGGAAGGTGTGTGTCCCATTACATCTGGCGTAAAAGTAACACCGCATTTCAGAAAAAGAACATCATACCAACAGTAAAATATGGTGGTGGTAGTGTGATGGTCTGGGGCTGTTTTGCTGCTTCAGGACCTGGAAGACTTGCTGTGATAAATGGAACCATGAATTCTGCTGTCTACCAAAAAATCCTGAAGGAGAATGTCTGGCCATCTGTTTGTGACCTCAAGCTGAAACGAACTTGGGTTCTGCAGCAGGACAATGATCCAAAACACACCAGCAAGTCCACCTCTGAATGGCTGAAGAAAAACAAAATGAAGACTTTGGAGTGTCCTAGTCAAAGTCCTGACCTGAGATGCTGTGGCATGACCTTAAAAAGGCGGTTCATGCTCGAAAACCCTCCAATGTGGCTGAATTACAACAATTCTGCAAAGATGAGTGGGCCAAAGTTCCTCCACAGCGCTGTAAGAGACTCATTGCAAGTTATCGCAAACGCTTGATTGCAGTTGTTGCTGCTAAAGATGGCCCAACCAGTTATGAGGTTTAGGGTGCAATCACTTTTTCACACAGGGCCATGTAGGTTTGGATTTTTTTTCTCCCTTAATAATAAGAACCTTCATTTAAAAACTGCATTTTGTGTTTACTTGTGTTGTCTTTGACTAATATTTAAATTTGTTTGATGATCTGAAACATTTAAGTGTGACAAACATGCAAAAAAATAAGAAATCAGGAAGGGGGCAAACACTTTTTCGCACCACTGTATATATGTATAGGGCCCCCCTAAATATGGAATATATATATATTCCATATTTAGGGGGGCCCTATACACCTGCACCTTGCACCAGCAGTTCAAACATTTTGTGTTTTTTAAACTCAAAGGGACCCACAAGCTCCAACTTGCTCAAACCTTTAACTTTGATTTCATATCCTGCCTTTATCCTTTATTTTATCAAAATTCTGCTGATTCATTCTTTACAGTCGTGGCACTACTTTACAGTATTTACTGTACAGTCAGGAAACACTTATCTGAATAAGTGATGTGTACAGTTGTATTTACATGATTGCCATTTTGTTTTTCTCGTAGTAACTCACCCTCTTCAGACCAGTCAAGGTGTTCCAGAAGCCTCCGTTTTGGTGAATACTTCCTCTGAAGAGCGTCATTGACTCGTTGTAGTCTGTGACTCTGCACAGTGCAGGTTTTCAAGATCAAAGCCTCAAGTTACAAAAACAAAGCATATGGAAATGCGGCAGAAGCCACTGTATAGGCTGCCTTTTCCTGCTTTAGACCATAAACCCTCCAATGCCCTATACCTGCCATTGCATTACATTACATTGCAAGGTATTTAGCAGACGCTCTTATCCAGAGCCTCGTACAAGGAAGTGCAGATCGAACACAGGGACAAGTATGGAGTCCTAGAGTGAACGTACAGATACAATCGGAACACCTTGAAGAATACATCAATTTATGAACTAGCATACCATGGTTGGCAGCTAGAATACCCAGAGTACAACAATACAATATCTAATACAATACAGCAATATCTATATCTAGATATAAGTGCCATTATAATCTATGGCATACACAAGGCTAATCATGAGTGTGAGGTAGGGAGGGAAAGGTGCAGCCTGAGGAGATGAGTCTTCAGTCTGCGTTTGAAAACGGTCAGAGACCCTGATGTTGTGACATTGCAAATCCATTTGGTCATCAGAACCTTATTTGATTTTGGGCATGGGTTCATTTAATGTATAAGATAAGCGCTGCATTCCAAATAAATGGGCTGACTTCACAATTAAACTTTATTTTATAGATTCTAGATTAACCACTGTCTCCGTTAACGATTATGATAGTGCTTATGAAGGCAGTATGAAGGCACCGATTATGAAGGCACTGGCTATCACTATTAGAGCTAATAATAAGATAATAGAGAACTTCATATTATGTACGCAAATGTTATTTTAATTATTTAATTCAAAACCCTATAATCGTAATGAAAGGAGAGTACATCTATTGGAGAGAAGCTCACATGTCCTGCCTCACTAATGTCACATATTAGGGGATTCAACAGGTTGGGTGCATTTCTCTGGATTTTCAACAAAGTACTTGGCACTAGAGCAGGACAAGGAATCGGTGACTCTAAAGTATGGGACAGAGAAAGCATGATGGTGGAAGTGATTGCATAGAGTAGCGGAACCTACATTTTCTGAGTCAGTTACTCACTCAATGAGTAAATGCATTCACTGTGGCCCTTATGAACGTCTTTGTTCAAATGGGACATTATGTTCCGATATGATCAATATGTTGGTGCAGCACTGTTTAATTCAACCGGTGGGAATGTTACTAACAGTTTTAACAGGTCATCTTGTGAGCACTTCAGTATAATGAAATTATTCAACCATTCAAACGCAGTGAGAATGTTTTTCAGGAACTGCACATGGAGGTTTTTGGTTTTACATACAGTAATGCATTCAAAGTGATTCATAACATGTAAAGTGTACATGTTATTTAAACTTATTTGAAAAATTATGTGTCTTTGTGGCTTTCTTTTCTCAAACATGTTCCTGACTCATGTGGCCATGTGTGCATGTTTTTGTAACAAATATCAGCAATCAGACATGAATATAAAGTTGGCATCTCTACACAGTTGGCAGGAATCCCCATTAGAGTATAGCAAAACAGGGGCTAAAGCAGTAATGCAGATGCAAATAAAAATGAAATGAAAGTACTAAAATAGACTACAGTGCCTCCACCATCCCCACTGCCCTTGTCACCTCCATCACGCAGGCCTCGTCACCTCCATCACGCAGGCCTCCTCACCTCCATCACGCAGGCCTCGGCCTCCACCCCCTGCTACTGCTGCCTCCCTGCTGCGCTCTCAGAAAAAAACTCACTGTGCAGGTACATTTATGTTCTTCAAGGATCACATGTTCCAAAATGTTCTCTTTGGGTACAAATGTGTACATTCTCCAAGCAAATGAGGTGCAAATTAGTTAGATATTGCCGGCTAGAGGTACAATTTTGTGCAGCGAACGGGTACCTCCCCAGCGACAAACCTTTTTAGGGCCTTTTCATTTTTGAGAGTGTATTCTTCAGGCTACACCGAAATAATGCCTGCTGTTATTGTTTTTGTTGATAATGCAATTTGTTTGGCCAAGAAGACCCAGCTGTCAGGTAGCCCAGGATTCCTGCGGCTACCTAACTAGCAACAGCCACTACAGACATACCAAAAGAGGCAGAGGCTCACAACCAGACAGGTTACAATGTGGAAAACAGTGTTTAACTGGAAAACCAACCAAAAGCTTTAATGACTTGCCTTGTTGAAAATACAGAAAAAAGTTGTTAGCCCAGGAGCAAGGATGCTAAGTTCTCATGCAACCATTGAACTAAACTTAAACTGAACAACTGTTCCAGGCAAACAAGAACAGGGTATATGTTTTTCTCTCTCTCATTGGATCTGTGCTGCAAAACACTACATGAATAGTAGAATAGCATATCAGGAATTCACAGGCACATTTTCTTGGAGAGATTAACAATGGGCAAAGCAATAGAGATCAGTGCATATCCTCCAGGACATTTCCTTGAGCAGAAGGCACTTGACTGATACCGCTCCAGCTCCTGGCACTGACTCTTACAGTACACCACAGCAGGGAACTTCTATTCAAATACTAACATAGAATAAAATTTTGTCCAAAGACATGCAGGCTAGGGATCACAGATGAGATTGATGAGCTCATTAACTAACTCTGGCACATTTACATTGATGTGGAAACTGAAAATGTGCACTGTTCCTGGTAAATATGGATCGACTTTAAGTACAGACTTTCTGAATCGGCCACTTACAGACCTATAGAAATGCACTACATAAACAGATGCAAATGAATAAATTATTGACCTGCACTCAATAAATTCAAGCCTACTGCACCACCTACTGACAGACCTGCAGTACCACACTATTGTATTTTTATTTTTATTTTATTTTTTGCAATTGAGAACAAAATGTGTACCTTTTTGAATGTGTGAATATTAATTGTAAAAGGCAGATCTTTTTTATTCCAATTACAGTAACTGATATAAAATTGGACCAATTACTGTTTTGTGTATTTTGTATCTGCGACACTGCTAAATTAAAAATTCCATCAACAAGCAGCTGCTGCCCAAATAACAAAAACGGGCCTATTCTGACTTCTTCAACAAGTTCAAGTGGCGCTTTCTGACAAACTCGATTAATCCTTAATAGTGATACATGCGTAATTACATATGGAGAGTGGCGTGTTGCCCGCTTCCTGTCATGGTGCACAGTGTGGCTCATGGTAAATGTAAGCTGAAGCGATAATTAGCGTTTTTAAAAACATGTTTTACCACAGTCTATGGTTTTACCTGGCAGAAATTTCCATTTTAAAACCTGAAAGAGAAACCCCTCTACTACGGCTAGAAATTAGATGTAGCCTAAACTAACCGCATTTGCAATCTGTTTGCCTAACCTCACTACGCATGTGTTTGGGAAGGTTTTATTAATTAGCGATATGAATAGCACAATTGTTATAAAACACAGTGTCAGCTGAAATACTTCTTATATGTATGTATTTTGTAGAAATCGCCCGACAAAGTAGCCATGCACCACGTCGGCTATCCAAGCGATAGCCTATTGAAGGGGTTGGCCGTATTGTCGGTGCAGCTATGTCGTAGAGGTTGGGCGTGGGCTGCTGCATTCTCCCCTCTTTTCCTTTGCAGATTTTTTCGTTGTAGGTTGTAGCCGGCTGTAGCCTATTCTGACCTCACCGAAAGCAGTGAATGCATGCTCAGCGAATGGGCCATTCCAATGGGTGGTAGAGTAAATTTAAAACGAGGCAACATTTGAATGTATTTTTGCAGTGGAAGCAGATGTGGTAAGGCGAAGAGGAGCTAATTGAGTGTGTTGGCAGGACCTTATCCCTTCTACGAATTTGAAAAACTGTGTTTGATGTGAGTATACGGTATGCTTTGCAGTGTATCCTTTTACCAACCACTTTCTGATTTCCATATCATTCATTGAAAATTGTGTTCTAGCAGGCATACTCGGGGAATTTCTTAGTCGGTAGGGAAATGACGAATCCACCAAAATCAGGACCCATTCCTTCATTTAAAATGCGGTGCAGTTTTCTTCTAAATCCACACGATCCCAGCCATGCTGAAATGCCTCACGGTGCCACGACAGTATAATTGCAATTATTTGTTTGAACGTTACCAAAAATGGTTTTGTCGCACCAATAACAAATCGAACCGACTGTTCGAGTAATGTTGCTGCATTTTGCAGCCAACATTCGAACATAGTGATGGATGGTCGTGGTTTGCAAACTTATCTGGTCTATCTGGATATTGTGAAACAGTAGCTTAATGGAAGTTATGGTAAGCGATATGCTTTTAGGATATAATTCAAGCGAAATCAAGGCTACTTGAAAGTGCTAAGGTACCAGATGTCTTTGTACAATTAGGCTACAAAATGACGTAAAGTGCGGTGATGAGTTAACGTTTTGTTTGGTTGCGACCACATCTGTGTCATTTGGATGTAGGCTACACTGACAAGGGTGACGCCCCGTTATGCTACAACAACAACATATTCCCGTCTGGAAACCTCGATCCACAATTTCGCGTTTGATTTAGCTGGTATTTTCCGCCCGTCTGTATTTATTGTGCAGTCGTTATAGTTTATCGCGATTAGTCTAATTCGAATGGAATTGGTGTATTTAAGGTTTGCAAGCAGGCCTACGGTGTATATAACACACACATTGTCTATCGTCTCATTCATTTATTTATGTCAATTGGGCTAACTACGCAGTATTTCTAACACTTAAATTGCGTCTGGAGTGTGAGAGCCGTTTATCGTGTTCAGGTTTTGCAATAGTGATAATTTCCCCTCCTCAGCAACATGATCATGTTTATAAACATCTGAGACTAACTAGAGCTGTACCTAGGGCCATTGTAGGTCACTAATGTTATTAGCTTTGCATTACATATTTGAAGTGATAATGATGGATAAAGTGGGGATTTATATGTGAAGATATTTCATAATACGGTTTATTTGCAACATATTCATCACCCAGATCACGAACAGGCAAGGTGTGGTCACAGTAATGTCTTAATGCTGAAATTGCATTATACAACAGATTGCATCTGTGTGTAGAACTTCAGCAAACATTGTCCCTTGGCAAATCACACATTACTCGATTTGATTGTAATGGCTGCTGTATAAATCATCCAAACTGGGTGATATTACCTGGACTCTTATGTTGAGATTTTTATTTAAAAGAAAATCCTTGGTTTCCCATGATGCTGGGGGCCTTTGCAAAGGGTTATCCAAGATGCTTCCAGGGTAACCACCAGTACCACTGTTCTGGGGACAGAGTAATGCCGCTAATTATGTCTCACTCACTTGCTCACTAACTCACACAGGTACAGTTACACACACAAATGCACAAATGCACGCAACAAGCACACAGCAGTTCTTAAATGTGTCCTCAGTGTCGGACTCGGCACCGCAGAAATACAACTCAAATTGCAAGTTGCTGGTGTTAAGGATGTTGCTGATAAATCAATAGAATAAACTTCTTAGGAGAGATTTTTCTTAAATTATTAACCGCAGGTTTGTTTCATGCAACAGGTGAAAATGACTAATTTTTAATTGCAAGAAACTTGTTCACCAGAATTCATGTGTGAAAATGGCTTTTTGCAATTCTGAGAATGGCAGGAATAAACTGGTAAAAGAGACTGCTTTACACTTGGTTGGCTGTATCACCATCTAGCTATACTCATTGCTGAAAGAAATAGGCCAAACTGGTGCATGTTCATTTGCTAAACATACAAGTCTCAACGTCTGAATGTGTTTTTCACTGCTGTAAAATGTTTGAAGGGACCGTAACCACGCATGCCAATAAGCATCAATGAGACTATAAATGTCTCAGAATGAGAAGGGTCTCAGCAATGGCAACCTTCACCGTCCAAATGGGAGAGACAGTGGTGTGGTGAGGAATAGCAAGGTACATTATTATGGGTGTAGAACGTGGGAATTTTATTTTATTTTATTTTTTTATACATTCATACAGTAGCTCTAGGCCTTTCAGAAACTCTCATTCTTGCGGTAGTAAGCTAGCTGCTAGTTTAAGGTCTTTCCGTACAGTAAGCTTCTACCAGCAGTGTTGCCTTTTTCATGAACATTGAAAAGTGGTCAGTATCTTTCAGTAATGTGCTGGTTGCTAGCAGTCGTTTCAAGCCTTTTTGTCAGACTTTAGCTGTAGATTCTTTGATTTGAGCCATTGATCAGGTGCTGCATTCCATGTTCACAAAGCCATAAGTGGCCTTTCCTCTGTGGTGCAGGTATCAGCGGTCCTGTTATCCATGCAGACTCGCCGGCTTTCAGCCACGTTCTGCTTGGCACTGTGAGTGACCATACACGTCCAAATAACAGAGATTATGCTGACTGGTAGACCTCACAAAAGGGACTGATCATCGGGAATTGTCTGTAGCCGGCCTGCTTGGACCTGATTTCCTTTACCTGTGTCTCTGAGTTTACTGTGGATTATGTTGCATTGTTGTGCTGTGTGTGGTAATGTCAATTTCTTCTGATGTTTAATTACTGTACCCATAATCTTTCCTGTTTTTGTACATTTGTACCAGTTCTTTATGCACAGCACTATCTCCTCTCTGGGGCTCATGATGTCATGCTGGACATTGATGTCATATTCATAGGTGGAGTATTTGTGCCTGTCTGGCTTCCATGATGACCCCCCCAGGAGAGTTTCCTCTTGCTATTATCACTCCATTACATATCAGTTACTGCAGGCACAGGCTTCTCTAATGCCAGTCTTTTAACCAATTAAAAGCCTTAATGGCCCAATGGTAGGGCAGTGGATCTGCCCGCTCCCCAAGTCTCATCCTCTCTCCATCTCATGGCCTTTCTCCTGAGAATTCCCTCCATGTGTTCTTGTAGTGGGGATGGTTGGCCAGGGTCGTCTCAGTGTCCGGAAGAAAGCTGGGTTTTCCATTCAAGCATAATAATTGACCTGAGAGTGCAGCTGGTGTGCAACTAACTCACCCGTATCTATCTCTATCTCTTATCTGCAGTAGTGCTGATCTCAGGATGACGGAGTATAAGCTGGTGGTGGTTGGAGCAGGTGGTGTGGGGAAGAGTGCACTCACTATCCAGCTCATCCAGAACCACTTTGTGGATGAGTATGACCCCACAATTGAGGTAGGTGTGTGCGAGTTTGTGAGCTGCATACATTTGAGAATGTGTGAAGGTATCTCGCCCTTTAGAAGGGCTCCTACTTGAAGATGGCGGAGATTAACGTGGAGGGGTCGCGCTCCTTCCAGGACTCCTACAGGAAGCAGGTGGTGATTGACGGAGAGACGTGCCTGCTGGACATCCTGGACACAGCGGGCCAGGAGGAGTACAGCGCCATGCGGGACCAGTATATGAGGACTGGGGAAGGCTTCCTCTGTGTCTTTGCCATTAACAACACCAAGTCCTTTGAGGACATTCACCAGTACAGGTATCTGCTGGGGCGTATGAGTGTATGATTGTGTTTGTGTTTCTTGGACATTTTGGCTGGTTTCACTTAATGCCAACAACATCAAATAACCAATAAAGTAATCAGTTTTTATGTCTTTCTTTTTTGTGCATTTTTCTTGCTTTAAGAGTGTGATTTATTCACTCTCGATTGAAACCACAGGATACAAAGCATGTAGCAACAGATATGTACATACAACCCGTAAACCCGTAATACTCAAACAATATTTCTGTTCTGACCGAGCCCACTTCCAAGCTTTTTTTTTTTTTTTTTTTTAGTCTGTAGCATCAAGACCTCAATCTTATGTCTTTCTTGCATGTGTGTGTGTGTGTGTGTGTGTCTGCAGAGAGCAGATCAAACGGGTGAAGGACTCTGATGATGTGCCCATGGTGCTGGTGGGTAATAAGTGTGACCTCCCGGCTCGCACCGTGGACACACGACAAGCGCAGGATCTGGCCCGCAGCTACGGAATCCCCTGCATAGAGACCTCGGCCAAAACACGGCAGGTAACTGGGCCAGGTCCCCGATGGCAGCTTGCTCAGTGAACACACGGAGCTACAGTGTTCTTCCCAGGTTTTACGCTTAATCTCCTATTGTTCTCCCCTACACACGTCGACGCGACAATTAAACAATCGTCAGGAATTTCCCCGTTACATTTCTGTATTTCTGTCTGCGTTTCCATAGCAACACCAAAACAAAACATCTCTGACGTGAATTCCCACTGCCTCCTCCCTTGAGTTCCACTTCCAGTTTTCCTTTTTTTTTTTTTTGCATAAACTTTCGACAGTCTCAGTGTAATGCAAGGCCGTATTCATTGATTAACATCTCAGTAACAACATCAGTATTTAGTTACATTTTATGCAAAAGAGATCCATTATTTTCTTGTCCTCATTGTCTAATTTTTCTATTGGAGAAGCTGTGAAAAGGAAGTTGTAAAGAAAGTGTAGTTTTCATTTGAATCATTAGAATTTTAATTTTAATAGTAATCATTCTTGCATCATGCATCATAGTTGCATTCTTACTCAAATTAGGATGAAGGATAAGATGCTACAAAATTGAATAAAGGTAGAATTTTCATTCAGTGGGTGGATGAAGTGTCCTAGTGAATTTGACTCATGAGCAAATACTTCGAATGTAATCTTGATGGCACGTACGGTTTCTGTCAGCTGAATGGAAAAGGTAACAAAGTGAGGATAGAGTAATAGGGCACAGTAAGCACTTCACATACAGTGCATGCTGGTTGTATTCTAGTGCCCCATAAAATAACAATGCTACTAAAACAACCTTTGAGATTTAAATGTGTGCTGTTTAGTGTTTATTAATAACTGAAGGGCACATTTCCGTCCGATTTGTTGTGAATGATTGTTTTATTTTCACATGCTGAAGAGCAATACCCTAAATGTAATGCTCGCCATGCCTTTTCAGGGAGTAGAGGATGCCTTCTACACGCTAGTCCGTGAGATCAGGCAGCACAAGCTGAGGAAACTGAACCCTCCTGATGAGAGTGGTCAGGACTGCATGAATTGCCGCTGTGTGGTGTCATGACCAGGTAGGCTGACTGCTTCAACCTGTCTGTCCATTCTTGAACCTGTTTGTGCCTGTCTATCACTATATCTCCCTGTGTGTCTGTCTGTCCCTGTATCTCTTGTGTGTCTGCCTGTCCCTGTATCTCCTGTTTGTCTATATGTCCCTATATGTCTCTTGCCTTCGTCACATATCGCTAATCAAAAATCTTGCCTTCAACATGTTTTCAAAGAAGTGCTCTACTCTTCTGTCAACAGATCCAGGGTGACGGGTGCCCCACAGAGACAGGCAAAAGAGCAGGCATGAACTGAAGAGGGGCTGCGACAACAGTGTGAGGACAAAACCAAGGCATCTGTCTGACGGCAGCGCTGATTGGCTGGTGAGGCACCTGACTGCAGCTCTCGTTAGCTGGAGAAGCCCCTGTCTGAAGTTCTCATTGGCTGGAGAGACCCCCCTGACTGTGCTCTCATTGGCTGGACGGACTTCCAACACTTGTCCGGATTCCCGTGTCTGCCAGAGGCCCGACAATACTGAATTGTCCGTCTGTAAAAACACTGTGCTAACACTGTGGGGAAACTCCACCCGTCTCATTACATTATTGTTTTAACGGTCGCAGCACTGTTCTTCACACTGATGTCTCTGCTCGAGCAGTCCCTGTCCTGTGACACCATTCTGTCCTGTGCCCATTCCACTTTACTAGCAACTGGACTACCGTGACCAACTCAAACTGTATCCCATCCATATACTTTATCACAGTCCATCTCTACCTGCAGGCCATGCTCAGCTTCCTCAAAATGGCCAAATGGATCCGATTCCCAGCTGGTGTCTAAAGCATTTGCATCATGGGGTTGTCTCTTTTTAGCCCAAAGTTTAATATTTGTTCATTTTTAAAATACACTTTTAAGTATAGTTTTTTTTTTTTAAGTTTTTTTTTAAGATTGTATAGTACTTATGCACACATTGTAAGCAGTCATGATAATAATTTTACCTGCTGCCAAAAGGAGGTCTAGATAGGGGGTTGCCAGAGTCTGATAAATAGAACGAGAATGATGACTACAGCAGTTGTATGGGTATCCATGAGGCTTTTGGTTGTGAATATTGTAGGTTTTCAAAAGACTGTATTGTATGATTAGGTAAAATGATGTGAAAAGCCATCACATTCTGTTGGTTTATGGATATGTCTTTGGTGGACGTATGTGGCTTTAGGGGTGTATGTGTGTCATGGTTGGAGGTTAGTGTAGGGGTCTTTGTGTCTGGGTGGAGGTGGGTGTAGGGCTGTTTGTGTATGTGTGTGATGGATAGAGGTTGGTGTAGGGGTGTATATGTATCATGGATAGACATCAGTGCAAGGGTGTATGTATGTTATGGGGGGAGGGGGGTGCAGCCTGGAGGTGTGTGTAAGGTGTATGCGTGTCATTGTGGGAGGTGGGTCTAGGGGTGTATGTGCACTGTAGATGGCGGTAGGTGTAAGGGTGGAGGGGAGTGGTGGGATCTGTCTGCCCTGAGTGGGGTTGCCTTTGGCTATATGCGTGTAGTGCGTGCAGAGCTGGATCTTGGTTATCTGTGGATCTGCAGCATTTAGATGAATCGCAGCTGTAGGGTTAGTTCCCTCTGCCAAGAGAGATGTGTACTGAACTGAAAGCTAGCTATCCGCATTCATAGCTTTAGAATTTCTTCTCCTTTTCTTGTACAGTGTGACTGGCTGATCGCTGAATGTGTGGGGTTTAACATTAATTTCTCAGTGTAAGTGGCTAACCGCTGCAGCCAGGAATAATACATATGACAGGGGTATACCAGTAGGCCATCGCTGGCTGAGGAAACAAGGTTCTGCAGAGCCTCACTAGTGACTTGTACAGGAAGGGTGAGATGGGGACCTTTGTTCTGTTTCGCAGAAAGACGTAATCTGTCTGCCTGTAGCACAGACTGAATTCTCCCCTCAACTTGAGAAACATCTTGCTTCTCTGTGGCTGTAAACTCATTATTTCAAGTGTGACATTATTACCCACTAGAAACCTCTTCATGTTATAAATGTCAAAATTAACAGATTAAAAATGGTGCATATCTTCTGCTGTGCTTGATTCTAGTTCTGAAGCTGTGAACGGTAAAGTTTCAGTGAGCTTTCTTTTCCCCTGTATGTGTGGTCAAATTCTGATCTCTAGGCCCTTCTATGTGAAGATTATATATTTAAATTGCAGGGTAGAGGAATGCAGTAATTGCAACAAGTTCTATATTTTGTTAGCCAACAGCATGTGAAGAGTTCAGGTAGATATGATTGATTTTAGTGTGTGTGTGTGTGTGTGTGTGTGTGTGTGTGTGTGGCAGGAAAAATGAGAGCTGGAGCACATAGGTTTGAAGTGTGTGTCAATTGAAATCAGTTGCGTAAACATTGGTTTTACTGCGTTTTAGTGACTACAATTATTCCCCATCAGGCTTTGCAATTTGCATGCCTGTCATCGAGGAAGAGTATCTCAACCCTGACTAACCGTTTCTATTAAAATGGTACAATCCATTTACTCCAATAACTTCCCGCTGGATTCAGTCAACATTTGTCCTTAGTTTACAAATAAAGCATTTTTCATTACACATTACTTTTTTGGTGATTGCATAATTTGGTGACCTGTGTTTGTGAAGGACAATGGTTGATTAAATTTAGGGATTATCCTTTCAAGGAAAATAATACTACCTTTATAAACTTTTATAACCCTGACCCTATATAACCCTTTATATGATAATGTGCTGCTAGGTTGTGCTGTGTGTGGGGTGTGTGTGTGTGTTGGGGCGAGGTGAGGTCTCTGTTTAGTGGACCATTTGGAAACTTGAATTATACGGTAGCACCTCTGAGATACTAATACATCAGGAATATGGGGTGTTAATGTGGAGTACAGTTCAATAATGCTCAGTGATGTTCAGCAGTGTACAGGAATGCTCAGTTATGTCCGCTATGTTATAAATACGTATATTCTACTTGTGAACACACCAGCCTGGGTCTTGCCAGCCTGTTGGTATGTGGGTGTGTAGCCCATACTTGTGTCTGACAAGATATTGGAATCAAAGGGAAGAATGTTATTCATTCACCTGGTTATTGTTTGGAGCTCTAGATGATGGAATAATTTTTAATTTCATGATTTCTGAGCCAGGACAGTGCTAATTGTTTTTTTTTTTTTTTTTTTATTGCACTAATGTACATTCATGGAATTTGTGTCATTAATATCTTGTACAATTGAAAAAAATATTACAAAATTAAATTTGTACTGTACTGCATACATTATAGCACTATAATTTAACATTTCAGAAACCACAACATCCATTTCTTGCGTAAATACTGTGTCTTAAGCAAATGTGTGCTGTTTTGTATTTCTCTCACTGTGATATGAATGATGACCGAATCAAGACTTATCTTTCATTCCTTTTTTGGTGGAAACTTATTGAGGCAACTGATTTACCCGAGTTGCCTGACCTTTTACCCTTTATTGTGAAACAGCGACTCTTCTGTAGGCCTACCTCCAGTTGCTGAAGTGTATTCAGATATTGAATGATGCAATGAATGTGCAGCTAATATGGGCTGCAGAGAAAAATGGGTGGCTGGCAGAAGATGCTTTTGGATGAGTCTCAACAGACTTGCTGGGCCCACAAATACAACTTGGCAGTCAAAACTGGGGATAAATGTGGATAAACATTAGTATGTAAAAAAAGGAAGAGATTCCTGTGTTGTAAGAATTCCACATAGTTGTGTGTTGTAACAGAAAAAAACTTCAATAAAAATACAAAAATCCACAGATTTCACAAGTTCTCTGTTTCACTCTTACAGAGAAGGCGCCTGTCATTCTACAGAGGTGTTTCCCTGAAATATAGTTGCAGTACTATAAGCTATTTTAAGCATTTTAAATACGCAAGTTTACAAGACACATCAGTATCTAAACCTGCAAGCTACACAAGGCCCACCCATTGAACTGTTATAGTACCAGTCAAAAGTTTGGACATACCTTGCCTTTTTTTGGATTTTTTGAGTAATGTTTTATTTCCACTCTCTATAATCAAACAATTCACATGTGACCAAAATGCAGATTTTCAGATGTTATTAAACCATGTTTTTATACATTTTGGTTGCACCATGTAGTAATTACAGCACTTTTTATACATTTCCCCCCATTTCAATGTTTGAGACAAATTAACATAATCCATTCATCCATTATCTTTACCTTCTTATCCTGTACAGTAGTGTTTCCCAACTCCAGTCCTCGGGACCCACTTGCCAGAAGGTTTTTGTTCTAACCAGTAGCTCACACACCTGATTTAACTAATCAAGGGCATTTTTGTGGTTTGATTGGTTCAATCATTAAATCAGGTGTGTGAGTTACTGGTTACAACAAAAACCTTCTGGCATGTGGGTCCCGAGGACTGGAGTTGGGAAACACTGCTGTACAGGGTCGCAGGGGGGCTGGAGCCTATCCCAGCATACATTGGGCGAAAGGCAGGAATACACCCTGGACAGGTCGCCAGTCCATCGCAGGGCACACACACCATTCACTCACACACTCATACCCAAGAGCAATTTAGACTCTCCAATCAGCCTAACCTGCATGTCTGGACTGTGGAAGGAAACCGGAGTACACGGAGAAAACCCACGCGAGCACAGGGAGAACATGCAAACTCCACACAGAGAGGCCCCGGCCGATGGGAATTCAAACCCAGGACCTCCTTGCTGTGAGGCGGCAGTGCTACCCACTGCACCATCCATGCCACCCTCAAATTAACATAATGTCAAATAAAATAGTTATGTATTGTATTTGGTTGCATATCCATCACATACCATGACTTTCTGATGTCTGTGACCTATCAACATCACCAGAGTGGATATCTAATTCTCAGGTCCTACAAGCAACACTAAAACTCTGCATTTGAATGGATCTCTATGGGAATTGGGGGTGGGACTAGATTCAGCTGTAAATTATGCTGATACAGTGTAGAACACATTTGTTGGCTAAATGGCTTTAAGTCAACCGGGGTCCGAGGTATCAAACCAGCCTCAAACAATCGTGCTGCTACTAGATATACAGTAGATACTTCAAGGTCTGTTTCTCCTGAATAATTCTTCCATTGAGTTCAACAGGAAAATTAGTCAGAATAAATGTCCCTTGTAGTATCTGCAGTATATCTGTCAGCAGCATGATGGTTTGAGGCTTATCTGATACCTTGGACCCTTGATGACATAAAGCCATTTAGCAAAAAAATGTATTCCATACTGTTTTGGTGTAATTTACAGCTGAATCTAGTCCCACCCCCCACAGTTCCCATAGAGATCCATTCAAAAGCAGAGATTTTTGTATGACAACCTTAAAATATGATATCCAGATTCTGGTAATGTTGATAGGCCACAGACTTCAAGAAGTCATGGCATCCAAACAATATGCAACCAAATACAAAACATGACTTCTTTTATTTGACATTATGTTAATTTGTCTCAAACATTGAAATGTGGGGCTATGTGTAAAAAGTATTGTAGTTACTACATGGTGAAACCAATATGTACAAAAATGCCCTTTAATAAAAGCTGAGAATCTGCACTTTGACCACGTATGAATTGTTTGATTACAAACACAGGAAATAAAACATTAATAGGAAAAAGCAGAAAGAAGCAAAGTGTGTCCAAACTTTTGACTGGTACTGTATATTACACTTCAGTGGGGCGATCATTAAGATTCAACTGTTATACTATAATTGGGAGTGAAGTAACTGGCTAACTATTAGCTAAGTACAACGTGACCGTATAAACGCAGTAACTTGACGCAACCCGTTATTATTTCTGATGACGGTTGGATAAGGAAATGGGTAAATTAATTTGATAACGTTCGCCTTTAATGCAAAATTTCAAGCGGCTCTATGGTGACGACAGCTAGTCGCCGGAAGTTGTTTTATGTACACATTATGACTTCCTCTCCAAACCCATTTGCAGGTCTTTAGCTAGCTAGCCAAAAACATGTGTTAAAAGGGTTAATGAAGATTGGCATTTTGAATATAGTGATTAAACGGCCATCATCTCACCCATCCCCAAATAACTGGTCAGATATAGTCGTATGTGCCTTGGTGATAAGAGACAAGTGGCTGTCAGGTCGCATTTATGAGAGTGCGGGCTAGGGAATCTAGCTAACGGTAGCTAGCTAGGTTGATAGCTAGCTGGCTAGCTACCAGGAACTATACATTAGTTAAACAAGGCTTGTGATGTTTTCGAATTCTTAACAAGCTAGCCACTTTTTTATATATCATAATCGTGTTTTTAAAGGTACATCATAAATATCATTAAAATAAATCATGTCCGTTTTTAACGAAAGCGCGCTTAAGAAAATGCTGTCAAAGGTGAGCTACTTATACGATGTGTTGGCAAGATTTTTGCTGAAAATTGTATGTCGCAAAATGGTGTTTGCTGGCTTAAGTCTTTTTTGTTTATATTTTTGCCGTATAAAGATAATGATACATAGCTGGTAAGTTAACTTGCATTGTTACGTTAGCTAACTGGAAACTAGCTGTAGTGCTGCTGTACCATCATAACGCCATCAACCCCATTGCAAATAGCTAACGTTAGCTATACTTAAACGTCAGAGCGTCTGATGGTAGCTAGTTACTTTAATAATATAATCTTATAATAGGAAACAGATATTTCTAATTTCTAATTCACAAAATGTACCCAGCTAAAGATTTTTTTAAATTTCTTTTCAGCAATACAAATACAGAGATTTGACAGTGCGTGAAATCATCAATGTAATCTCTCAGTACAAGGATCTGAAGCCAGTTATGGATGCATATGGTAAGTAACGTTCCTGATATTGTCAAATGTGCTATGAGTATGATAATATCCACACCTCGTTGTGTGCCGGAGATGCTGCATTTCGTTCGTATAGATTGATTCGGCACTAGCTACGGTTTGGCAATTGGTTTAGTCCATATGAGTCGGACAGCTCTCGCCATCTATTTTCGCAGAATATTTTTGAATAGACATACGCATTCCATATGAATGTTTGTGCTGACATTTATTTCTTAAGTTTATTTCTAAAGTCCAAATCATCTTTGTAGGCAGTGTTTTCACGTCTCAAAAATGTGCATGACATACTTAACGTTTTTTGGCAGGTAACACATATAGGCCAAGTGAAATTCAACTTGTGAATTCAGTCTCAGATCTTTCACATGTAAGGCTTTGTGGAATGCAGTTAATATGTGGAACGTTTTACTTAAGGATTATTTCGTGAAGTAGCCATACCAACTCGTTTTGATGCATTATTTTAAATAAAAAATGATGCATTAAAACATTACCATACCAGGAAATGCAGTGTTTAGTAATTTCTTTAACACTTGTATGGTACAGAGGTCTTACACTTACCTAAAGGTTTATGAAAAAGGGATGTTAATTGTTCAATAGTTATTTTGCGAATATCCATCCTAACAGGGGTCACATAAACCTTTTTTTTTTTCAGTGTTTCCTTGTAGCTTTTGCTTCCATGTTATTTAGCCTATATCTTGTACCCGCAAGAAGTGAAGTGAAGTGAAAAGAATACACGTGAAGAACAATAGCAAAATGCACATTGCATACATTACAGAAAACAAGGTTTCAAGGTATACTTTGAAGCCTGTGTAGTTGCTTCTGTACCATGGAGTTCAACTAATAGTTCTCAACATAACATTCTTATTCTGTGTTGTTTAAAATTTTACTGCATGTAAATCCGGCTGTGTATTCCAGTCAATTTCATCTTTGCCACATAGTATTGCCTCACGTTTTCCGTGCTAGAGCTTTCCCCATATACAGTATTCACGGCAGATTCCCTTTCAGGCTAGTGGAGGACCCATGAGGGAGCATAGATGCTATTTCTTAATATCTCTTCAATTAGAAGACGTCAGAAAAAATAGGTTGTTATGGAATCTGGAATATGGAAGACAAAAGGGTATTCTATTTGATTCAGTCTTCGAATCCCTTCAAGTCTGTAGGCATTCTGTTCCGCAGTTTCTGCAGCTGCGAATTACAGCTTCCTACAAACACAGTAAAGGGAGATATTCCACTATTTTTTATGTAGGCAAACTAAACCAAGCACCCCTGGTATACAAGGTTTATTTTACATGAAAATATGCAAAGCCAACTTCATGCAAATATCAAAACTGAAATTTCATTTTTTCTTTTTTTCTTTTTTCTTAGAAGTTTCCCCACTAACTTGTGAAATTTCACCAAAGGTTGTTTTTTTTATGGACCTAATCTTGACCCATGTATCTCATATACCAGATGTTGTATGATCAGAGGTTGAATGAACCAGTGGAAATAAGCATGCACATGAATTGTGTTCTCTGTAGTGAGGGTGAACACACTGCAGTCTAAAATGTGCCAGCAAGATGAAAAAGAATTTGGTATTATCTAGGTGCAGGTTTTCAGCTGAAATTTACATACTGTACATATACAAAATTTGGAGAGGAATAATACAATAAAGTCAGTAGCCTATATAGGTTGCTGGCTGTGTAAAAGTCTTGGACATGTCACAGCCTCTGAATGTGTGTGGATGTGTTTGTAATCACTTCAGCCATTTTCTATCCACAGTGTTTAATGATGGCTCCAGCAGAGACTTGATGAGTCTGACAGGAACAGTGCCAGTGAGCTACAGGGGTAAGTGCATTAGCCGCCTGATCAACTAAATGTTGGCAGCCCTCTGCAAAAGAACGCAGATAGTGTTTGTATTCAAATGTGAAACGGTTCTCAGCCCCGTGGGTGGTTTATGCAGATGAAAAACCATGTAGTCAGTTCTCACTGCAGCAAATTAAATATGAATGGCTGTGTTATGTCTTATTCTCTGTAGGGAACATCTATAATATTCCAGTGTGTCTGTGGCTCCTGGACAGCTACCCATATAATCCGCCCATCTGCTTTGTGAAGCCCACCAGTGCGATGATGATCAAGACGGGGAAACACATTGATGCCAACGGCAAAATCTACCTGCCCTATCTGCATGAGTGGAAACATGTGGGTCACTTTCCTTGGTTTTCCTTGGGGTGTGGGTCAGTTTTTGCCTCTTTTTGAGGTGTGTGTCATTGTTGCTGTGTCTCATAGGGGTGTGGGTCAGTTCCTGTGTCGCAGTGAGCTCTGGATTGGTTCCATATTGTCTCTTGAGTGTGGATCACTTCCACAGTGTCTTATTGGGGTGTGGATCACTTCCACAGTGTCTTATTGGGGTGTGGATCACTTCCACAATGTCTTATTGGGGTGTGGATCACTTCCACAGTGTCTTATTGGGGTGTGGATCACTTCCACAATGTCTTATTGGGGTGTGGATCACTTCCACAGTGTCTTATTGGGGTGTGGATCACTTCCACAGTGTCTTATTGGGGTGTGGGTCAATTCCACAGTGTCTTATTGAGGTGTGGAAAACAATTAACATGGAGACCAGTAAATTATATTTTTCATATAAATTTTCATTATACATGAATTGTGAAGGAAGAATTTTTCAAGTTCATTGTACAATGGATTGCACCATGGTAACTGCATATTTACCAGCAGGGGGAGTTTGAGGTGTTATTGTCTAGATAGAGAATGGAAGGTAGATTATTTGGCGACATCATAGTCCCGTGTAGTCAGTTGTGTGAGTTTTTCCTGTGGCTTGAGTTCCTGACTCTTGAGTTCTGTTCTGAGTCTGTCTTGTAGGTTAGGTTCTGGGTTGTGAGTGGTTTGCGTTCTGGTTTCTGTGTGTCCCGTGGTTTGGTTTGTGGGTTCTGAGTGTGTCCTTTATTTTTGATTATGGGTTGTGATTGTGCCCTGTTTGTGTGTCCAGCCTCAGTCAGACCTGTATGGGCTGATCCAGGTGATGATCGTGGTGTTTGGGGAGGAGCCTCCAGTCTTCTCACGTCCTACAACACAGACCGCATACCAGCCTTTCCCAGCAACCGGGCCTCCCAGCCGTGAGTTTAGAAAGTACACACAGGGCACATCATCCACACAATGTGTAATGTTTCTGTAATCACTATGAAGATTACAAGTGAACCGACTGATAATTAGTCTAACTAATTAAGATTGTATAATAAAATAGTTTTTATGATTTGTGTATCAGTTTTGTATGGATATTAAATGTATTTGTTCACCATAGAACAATATAAAACACAGTGAAGAATAATCAAATTTAGCATCAGTGTTGTGGTGTGGTTGACCACAGCCCAATGGAGTAACAGCACGACAGGGTGCAGACGCCTTAAAGTTTAGTTTCAAAGTCAATCAATGTGGAACTGTAGAACAGCATATTAGAGAAAACCAGGTCCACTGTACATTGTAAATATAACCTGGGCAAGTTTGAGCCATCATCTTCATTTGTGCGAAGCATTTGCTCACCATTGTTAGCAGGCAAACTGTGCTTTTAGTAATGGGAATCATTTTTTCCCTGTGTTTGTTCCATATTGAGATTTTAGTTATTAATAATTTAGACTATGCATACCACACCACCCACCCTGTAATTAGTAGGACATGAGATGACACAACAACCTGCCCATCATTTTTGTATTATTTTTGAGGGTACTCAACTGTTGTTTTTTGAAAGGCTATGGACATGAAGCGTTTTACTCTTATATTACAGTAGATGTCACTCTGTGTCCTCTCTCTCTGGTGCTGTATGTCCCTGTGTATTCCCTGGGCTGGTGTGAAATGGTGTGTGAGTGGTCTGTGTTTGCTGTCATGTTTGTGTTTTTTTTTTTTTGTGTGGTTAAAAAAAAAATAATAATAATAATAATTTTGGGGGGCGGTGGAGGTGGCATGTGAGAAATGTGTGTGTGAGAAGTGTACTGTACAGTTGTAGGTGTCTGTGCCCTGTAAGTGTAATGCGTGTGTATTCCCTGGGGAGTGGTATGTGATTTATCTGTCTTTTACTTTAGAGTCCTACATGCCCGGTGTGCCAGCTGTGTCCCCTTATGGGCCCGGCCATTCTCCCGGTCCTGGGTAAGAACCCACCTCTAAAACCTTGTAAAACCCACACATGCATGCAGTCATGCTAATAATTCCTGTCTTTATACAGCACTTACTGTATGAACTGTGCAGCGATAAATAATATGAATTTATGTAAATAAATGAATATATTGTTATTTCTGGTAATGTAATGCTTTTTCTTGCAGTGGGTACCCAGGGTACACCTATCCTAGTGGAAACTCATATCCCGCTACAGCTGGCCCAACTCACTACAGCTCCCAGAATCCTGTCCCCAGTGTGGGTAAGTACAGTAGCCCTGCAGGTTGCTGGGAAATGTACTTGAATTACACAACCATGAAAAAATATGGCTAAATGTTGTATTACTGTTCTGCTACTTGTAAAAGTAATACTCAAGAATAGTTCATGGCTATTATAACCACTGCCTAATTTATTTGAATTCTTTATTTGAATGTGATAATTAAATAAGTAATGAAATGTAAAAAAAAATGTTTTACCCTAGCAGGTTGCATAATTAACAAGATAATACATTTATCACCCAAGGCAGTCAGACTATTCAATGACCCGTGACCTTTGAACTTCTAGGAGGAAGTTTCCCTGTTGTGACTTCAGTGGCTTGATGTTCCCTATGGGAAAGGTTGCAACCGTAACCAGAGCCAAGGTGCAAATGTTTACCAGGCATGGTGTTTCGGGTCTTAAAAGGCCCGTCTAAGCTAGCCTAGCATTTGGGCCTCTATATTTAGGCAAGAGAGACACAGGAGTGGGGTTCATTATCCCAAAGTGTATTATCCTGCAGTTGGAATTAACTCTGACCTTCACAGTGCTGACTTGGCACTGTTACACTATACAGCACACACATCTCCCCAGCCATTCCATCTCTGTGTTTGAATTTGGTTACAAAACAATGCTTAGGTCCCTGTATACTGGATATTCTTGAGTTTGAATATTCCTGAGCAAGATGTATTGACTCAATCCCTCTGGGAAAACAATAGTGCGGCATTGATTATAGTATAATCATGTAAAAGGCTGTATCTGCTGGTAAAATTTAGACAGGAAGTCACTTTGTGCTGAAGATGACAGGTGCTGTAGGTGCTGGTGGTGGTGGTGACAGGCTGTAGGTGCTGGTGGTGGTGGTGGTGTTGGTGGTGACAGGCTGTAGGTGGTGTTGGTGGTGGTGGTGTTGGTGGTGGTGATGATGTTTGAATTTAATGGTTTTGTTTGCACAGGACCGAGCCGTGACGGCACCATCGGAGAGGACACCATCCGCGCCTCGCTCATCTCTGCAGTGAGTGACAAACTGCGCTGGAGGATGAAGGAGGAGATGGACCGGGCGCAGGCTGAGCTGGACGCCCTGAAGCGCACCGAGGAGGACCTGAAGAGGGGCCATCAGAGGCTGGAGGAGATGGTGTCCCGTCTGGACCAGGAAGTGGTGAGCAACACTTTACCCCTCAGTGTGTTCATCCAGAGAAACACAACACGCACAACGCATCAATATTCAAGGAAAATATTCTCTTTGATCCTTCTGCTTTATCTGCAGGCAATGTAAGAACTTTGTTAATTTGTTATTCTGTCTGTCTGTCTGTCTGCCTGGTAGGCAGAGGTGGACCGGAATATCGATCTGCTGACGCGGAAAGATGAAGAGCTTAGTGCTGCCCTGGAGAAGATGGAGAACCAATCGGAGGACAATGACATTGATGATGTCATTGTGCCCACCGCTCCCCTCTACAAGCAGATCCTCAACCTTTATGCGGAGGAGAACGCCATCGAGGACACCATCTTCTACCTGGGGGAGGCGCTGCGACGTGGCGTCATTGACCTGGAGGTCTTCCTGAAGGTGAGCGCCACGCTACGGCCTTCTTTTCTCCGCCGTTCGGCCTTCCTCCCTCTGCCCCCCGTCCCTCTCTCACCTGCTGCAGGGTTTCCGTGTTGTTTGGAGGTTGACTAAAGGTGTGCGCGTTCACGCGGGGTTGTGGGCATGCGTACGGCTGCGTGCGAGCGTGTGTTTGTACTGTATGTGTACGGGCGGGTGGTTGTGCATTCAGCGTTGCGTGGTGGCTCTCTGATGGTTGTATGCATGTTTTCCCTCTCCGCAGCACGTGCGGCTCCTGTCCCGGAAGCAGTTCCAACTGCGTGCACTGATGCAGAAAGCCCGCAAAACTGCTGGCCTCAGCGACCTTTACTGACCTCTGTCCCCTGCTCTCATGCAAACCCCGCTCTCGTTTTTTTATTTTATTTTATATGAAGTTGTAAGTTCAAGGGCATGAAATTGCCTCCTTTTTATTGATTTCATGGCATTACATTACATTACATTAATGGCATTTGGCAGACGCTCTTATCCAGAGCGACGTACAGTTGCTTAGACTAAGCAGGAGACAATCCTCCCCTGGAGCAATGCAGGGTTAAGGGCCTTGCTCAAGAGCTGCGCGGATCTTATTGTGGCTACACCGGGGATCGAACCACCGGCCTTCTGGGTCCCAGTCATGTAACCACTAGGCTACAGGCAGCCCTGTCCTGGCACTGTTGCCTAATGCACACATGCAAACACTGCATACACTCCCAGAGAATCGTCTTATCGAAATGCAGTTTGTTGATATACTTCCTCTGGTTTTTATAAGAGAAAGGTTTAGAGATCAGTATAGGTGGCCCAGATATCGGCCCAGAGTGCTGTAGTTACGTATGCATTTGCTTCATGTTTGCTCATAATAATCCTCCAACTCCCAAACTCTGCCCGACCTTGGGTGCCGTAATATAAGCATCTTTCTGACTGAGCCCACTTCTTCCTGCAAAGACCTGTCACCAGTGTAGCCTTAGCATAGCAGCTGTCCTGCGACTATGAATAGCATAGCTTATGATATGGAAAATTTGATGTCAACTGATGTATAAAATAGGAACTGATGTATAAATTGAAATGTTAAGATGTGAATGTGAACAATTAAACTGTGAACAGCATATTCGGATAAAGGCATGGTTTAGCTTTTTCATGTGTGATATTCTCTGAAAGATCAGCAAGTGATTTTTAGCATGGAGGATGCACACCAAAAATAAATCCTGAGAAAATTTGTCTCTATTTTCTTGGTTGTTAAGAGTTTCCAGAAAGTGTGTTAAATATATGATTTGACTGTGGGTTATGTAAGATGCAATGTTAGGATATGAATAGAGGACCGCTAGTGTTATGTGAAATGAAACGCTAGGATGTGATGGCATATGAGCTGTATGCGGCAGTCTGCACTGCATAGCAGGCATTCCGTGAAGTGGGTTCCTGCTCTTTAGGTTGTATGGCCATTTGCTGGGTAATGTATAGGAAAGGTTGAGCTAAAAATAAAAGTGAGCCATTAGCCTTTCAGCTTGTCTGGGGTGAACTCCTGAAGATCTATGGCCCAGTTCAGCCTCTTCACCAGTGGCCCCTGTGTATAAGACTGCGCCACCACCATGGATGCCTCTTTCAGTCTTCAGGATCTGATGGGCTGATCTAAAAATCATCACTTTCTGCAGAGAGTTCTTGCCTCTGTTGCCATGTCATACCCTTTGCAGTCAATCCAGACTAATTTAGGCAGACAGACATACTGACATACAGAGGGATGCATACACATTCATTAAGACTGGAGTCAGAGACAGACAGTCCAAGACCGTCCAGACTCATTAAGATGGACAGACAGACACATCTACTTGCAGGCTTATTATTTGACAAATCGCAGCGTGTCTGGACTGTCTTACTAACATCAATGACAAATAATGTCATTTTACGCAACATCAATCCAAACCCCAGCTGTTATGTGGGAAAATCTATTGCTGGCTCTGGCCACTGGCGATTTGAATCCACTGATCAAGGTCTTAAACTGGGGTGAGTTTTCTGCTGTTGTGCTTTGCATTTCTTGATTCTGTGCTGAGAATCCCTTATGCTCCTCAGAATTAAGGCATATATTATGTATGTGTAATGTATGTATGATAGGTGTCTGGATAGTGCCCTTCACTATGTTTTAATTGTATATGAACTGCATCTGAACTGTGTAGTCCTCCAGTTTATATGTAAGTTAAAGAATGGGGTGTGCATTAAAATGCACATTTAGAGGCATAAGCAAATGCATGTCTTCTCGGCCAGCTTACGGTTTACTTCCGATATTATGTACATTACTGTTTCTTTTCTTAGTCGCTGTCAGTTTTGTGTTGTTTTCAATCTTAGTATTATGCACAATGATGATTCCAAACATAGTTACTCCAGGATAACTTATTTTAGTGAATATTGAAGTTATTTTACAATTTCATTTTTAGTTTATGATAATAAAAAAAAACAAAAGCACTTTCAAGGAGCTGTGAAATGTTACTAGTTTGGGGGTTTCATTTGAAAATAAAGACGAATTTCCACATGCACGTCTCGTTTGTTGCCGTTACTCATCCCTCTGGAATTGCATGCAGGTAGAGGTGACCATGGTGCAGCAGCCAGTTTGAGGGGAAAAAAGGGGCCAGTTTGGCCCTGTTGAACTGTAATGCTGTAATGTGAACGTTGAAAAAACCCTGTTTTTGGCGTATTCAACTGGCATTGCCAAAGCTATTGCCGACTGCTGTGCGTGACCTTGCCGCAGAAATCCGGAGACCGGTCTGATATTTGGGAATCCGCTGTTTTGTGTTTTTGCTGGAGTAAATATGAGCAGGCATTGTGAAGATCTGTCCTTTGGCCCCTAATGCAGCTGGTCAGAGCTGACTGGACAGTGCAGAACTTGCTTGCCCCACAAAATGACCATCTTGAGAAGTACATCATTGGAAAGGACACACTGCCAGATTACTGCAGATAATTTTTATTGTAAAAATACAGGTTCCTATCTGCCAGCTTTTACAACATTTTACATTGAATCAAAGAACTGTTGCTCCAAAACTAGTTTGCTGAAAATGCTTTATCCTTTATTAATGTAGTAAAATTGAGGTGAGGGAAATGGTTGCCCTTTGGCTGTTGAATGACTCTGCCTGTGTAAAAGATAGGACCACTGGGCAGTGATAGCCGTGCAGTGGTTGTTTAGCACACTGAAACACCCGTATAGATTGGAATTCTGTAGTGCGGGATGCCATATTTAAGGACGAGTTGAAGGTGGTGTTGAGGATCCCCAGTGTGCTGGCCTGTGAACAGGGGCTCTGCTGGAATGGTTCTGCTGAACATAAAATGACGAATCCAAAATGGAGGCCCATCCTGCCTGAGCCACCTGCAGGTTCAGTTCAGTTTTACAATGGACCATGGAAGAGGTCAGAAGCACATTGGCACATCCCCCGGGATGTTTGATGAGCATACAGTGAGGACTCATCTCTGCCAGGGGGCACTACAGGGAGACCGGAGGTCTGTGTTGACAGGGCCGGGGGGATGGGAAGGGGATGGAGTCAGAGCAGGGCTGTTTTTGGGTGTGTATGCGGTTGGGGCGGTGATTGAGGTGCGGTCGATATCTCACAAGGACAGCTCCTTCTGCACACTCCACAGGGTCTCCGCACTCCTGACCAGATGCCTCTCCTCCTCAGGCTTCAGGCTCATCTTCACCACGTCTGTCAGGCCGCTGTTGCCCAACACGCAGGGCACGCTCAGGAACACCTCGTCCTTCACCCCGTGCATGTCCTGCGGCCGTGGAGAGAGGCGCGGTCAGGAAGGGCTTCACTGAGAGAGTGTGTGTGTGTGTGTGTCTGTGTGTGTGTGTGCGCCAGTGACTGTGTACAGGTGTGTCTGAGCCATTAGAGGATCGCATACTAGAGGATTTGTGGCAGAAAATGCAGAAGACACAAAGAGCAGGTACGGTGGTACAAGCTACTGTATATTTTGTTTCAGTTGCATGTATTTGACTAATCTTGGCTCTCTTAGAGGCTTCTCTGGGTGATGTCGGCTGCTGATATTGTTACATTTTGCACGTTTTTAAGGATATTCAATTCAATTTTATTTGTATAGCGCTTTTTACAAAGGGCTTTTGTCGCAAAGCAGCTTTACATAGAAACCGGGCCCCAAGAGTACGACTAGTGGCAAGGAAAAACTCCCTGGAAACAGGAAGACACCTTGAGCAGAACATGACTCAGTAGGGGAACCCATCTGCCGCTGGTTGCAACCGTCAACCGTGCAAGGGTTGCAACCATGTTTTGTCTCCTCTCCGTGAAGAGGAGTCAGTGGTGTCAGTGGTGCAGCTACTCCCAGGGGAATAAACTTCCCAAAATGTGAGCCAATGCAGGAACGTCTTCAAGACAATGAGATTCAGCTGCCTTTTTACAATGGTCACAATTGGGGACACCCACTGACTTGCCTCAATTAACTTGTGTTGTCCTCCATTCAACCATTCAACACTGTTTTTCTGAGTTCTACAGCAGTGAATAAGCCATGAAGTCAAGCACAGTGCCATACCTTGACTAGCGTGGATACTGGGTGCACCTTGCGCAGGTTCTTGATGATGGACTCTACCAGGTCTCCCACAGACAGCCCAATTGCCCAGGACGTGTATCCCTTCAGTTTAATGACTTCATAGGCACTGATGGAGAAGGGATGATGGCAATATGTGTATTTGCTCTGTTGTTTGTTGTTGTCTTAGAGCTATCTAAAGGATATCAACCTTTGCTCAATGTTCTATTGAAGTCGGCAGAGCATCTGATATCACTGTAATTTAATTTACTGTCATGTGATATTTACACACAAACTAGTCACCTTTCCATATGTCCATTGATTTTGCTTTTCTTTCTGTGTCGTGAACTTCTGTTCAACACATTTTGTTTTTGTAATAACAAAGTAAAAATCACAAAATCTGTGCTAAATAAATCTAATCTTGTGGTTCAAGATTTGATGATGTTTACGCAGAGATTATTACGGCTCCCTAAACGGAAGGTTGAGGAAATTACTCCTATTTGAGGCTGAGCATATTTCAGACTCACCCATCTACCACCCTCTTGTGCACATATCTCCAGTCTTCCTGATCGGTATCTGTTCCCATCTCTGGGTTCAGTTTCTGGAGGGAGACCCCGGCCACATTCATACCACTCCACACGGGCACTGTGAGGAAGAAGACATATTGATTGGATGGCTAACATGGAAAAACGTTTCAGTACAGATCAATTTAAATCTGCAGCTTACTTTCTTTAGAGGATTTGGTTGGGTAAATGACCCAGGACGCCTGTCTGACTGAGGAAAATGTTGGGCGACAGGCCCATGAAAATGGACATTAAACGGGCAGACTAACGCTGGAGTGCTTCATGACAGACGGACATCCTGCTGGAGTCTCTGTGTTCTCTGACAGACAGACGGACAGACAGACTCACCGCTGGAGTCTCTGTGCCTTCAGACAGACAGACAAACTCACCGCTTGAGTCCCCGTGCT
Organism: Conger conger; assembly: GCF_963514075.1. Lineage (NCBI taxonomy): Eukaryota > Metazoa > Chordata > Actinopteri > Anguilliformes > Congridae > Conger > Conger conger. Next base: position 11,781,698 of record NC_083765.1, read on the forward strand.
CTCCGATGACCCAGGCATGGCAGCTGGATGGATGGACGTGAAGCTTCTCGCTCATCAGGAAGCGGAAGCGGGCAGAGTCCAAGTTGGTGCCACTGCCGATGACACGATGCCTGGGGAAGCCACTCAGCTTCCAGGCCACATACGTCAGGATGTCCACTGAGAGGGGCCCGAATCCAAACGTTACTTTCACCTTTCACCCCCCCCACAAGAGCTCAAAAGGTATAGCCATGTATATGTCTTGAATGTCTCTTGCTCAGTCTGAGTTTGGGATGGTTATTAATTATTAATATTTGGTGTGATTTAACCAAAAATATGTCATGATGTAAGAGCAGAGGGTGCAGGGTTGGTTCCCTGCCCACATCCTTCTCAACTTCGGAAAGTGTGGTTGTCAGCTCTCAGAAGAAAGGCTTCAAAATGTCTCCTCTGAGTTTCCATAGACAAACCCTGTCTAGTTCAAGGGTTCTTCGTCAGGTAAAATGAATCAATCTGTTAGCTTTTCACACCTACCATAGAGGGTTCCATGAAGAACTAAAAAGCGTTCCTCTATGGCAGGATCATCAACTACGGCCCACAGAAATGCAAAACCGGCCCTGGTTTTCTTTTCTCCCAGGTAATTAGTGCTACTGATTGGCTAGTCTTCAGAGACTGACTCCCAGGTAAATGGAGGATGGAAAACCAGCCGTTCTTGGGCCCTGAAGGACGAGTTGCTGATCCCTGGTTAATGAAGATGAGAGTGTGAACGGGAGTGGTCCCTGCTTGCCTGGGTTGGAGACGACGAGAATGATGCAGTCGGGGCTGTGCTTGACGATGTTGGGGATGATGAACTTGAAAATGTTGACGTTGCGCTGCACCAGGTTGAGACGGCTTTCGCCTTCCTGCTGCCGGGCTCCGGCCGTCACCACAACAACCTTGGAGTTCGCCGTTACGCTGTAGTCTAAGGGACAGAAAGATACTCTTCACATCGCGTTACTGTTGGATACTGCTCTCTCTCCACTAAAACCGCACTCTCGTAATGCTCCTCTCTCCACAATCATGTTTAGACACTTCATTGTAGTCATTTCTCCTTTAATTAAATTATTACAATACTTTTTACTCTAAGTAGTTTATGTATTATTATTAACATTATCTTTCCCTATGAAGTTTACATGCAATTTAAAATCATAATCATGATAATGCTGCTCTCCTCAGGCTGCTCTCCCCTACACACTGCTCACTCCTGCAGGTGCAAGTAGTTAGTACTCCTAGCTCTATCCTCATGCACTTTCTCGATTCCCTTGCATCTGGAGTAGGCTGAAACTGCTTTTTGGTATTCATGAAACTTTTTGAAAGTTTATAGAGCGTGCATATTATTTTGGAGAGAATGCGAGTGCAGAGGTACACGAGGAACTTAGTGAAAGTGTGTCAGTTCCCTCTGTGAAGCCTGCACCCAGCATGATCCCCCAGGCCACCTTCTGACAGCCTGGACTGACAGCCTCACCTTTGCTGGCTACGATTTTGGGTGTGCGCAGGAAAAGCCCCCCATGCTGCAGGTCCATGGCCTCGCCCTTCAGCTTTTCCTCCATCACATCGACCAGGGCCACTTCATCTGCCAACTCCTGCTCATTACACACAAATCTACCATCACAAATGCACACCTGATGCCACCTCATCTCAAACACATTACCATCGCACAAAACTACCATCCTACCACCTCATCTAAAACACACACAGCATTACCATCACACAAAACTACCATCCTACCACCTCATCTAAAACACACACAGCACTACCATTCAACCACCTCATCTCAAACATACACAGCATTACCATCACACAAAACTACCATCCTACCACCTCATCTAAAACACACACAGCACTACCATTCAACCACCTCATCTCAAACATACACAGCATTACCATCACACAAAACTACCATCCTACCACCTCATCTCCAACACACACAAAACTACCATCCTACCACCTCATCTAAAACACACACAGCATTACCATCACACAGAACTACCATCCTACCACCTCATCTCCTACACATGACACTATCATAGCCCTGATCTCAAACACATACAGCATTACCATCATCGTTACTGTAAACCATGCTTTTCTGTTTCTGTGCCAGACAGACACAATTATATACGAATATACAACATTTTTAGGGTGGATTCTTGGAAGAAACGGTAAGGTATTCCTATATCCTCTCACTGGTGTCACGTTACGGTGCTTTCTTTCTTTAATCTATCTTTTATCTTCAGGAAGAACAGTCTCTGCTTTACCATTCTGTGTCAGACCCCACCACACTCACCTTCATCAGGATGCTCATGGCACAGGCCATGCCCACCATCCCAACGCCCACCACCGTCACCTTATTCCGGGAGCCCACCGGCTCCTCGTCCATGACGCGAGCGATCAACTTATTGTATGTGTATGCCATGGCAACAGGCTGAGGGGAAAAGCAGACACGAATGACACTTGTGTGAGTGTGTTGTACCACTCTGTGTCTGTGTGCACTTCTGGGTAAGACACGAGACACTCAAATCACTCAAGCAGTCAATGCACATTTCACTCTAAACATCAAGTGGTAAACTTGAAATGCCATTACACCATTTATAAGGGTATTTGCAAGTAACCGAATGTATTATGAATGTGAATGAACATCCAAGTATTAAGTCCAGACTAAACACATAGCCTAGGGAGGACAGATAAAAATTTGCCTCGATGGCTAAGTCTAGCGCATTTGTAGAAATGTTATTCATGTCCCTGACATTATCCCTGTCGCTTCACATGATAGGGTATTCACTCCTTTCCCAATCTGTAAATTCTCTTTATATTGCCCAAATCACTTAATGCTGCCGGTTGTTGCTGGGCAAGTGTAATCGCTGGCACACAATATTTTTACTTTTTCAAAGGTGACAGAACATTAACTTGCAGGGTCTTGCGCGGATTTGAGGAAATGTAATCTGAAAACTGTAGGTAAATGTGAGTGCCATGTAATTCGACGAATGTATAACATATATAATGTTCATAGTTACACTCACGTAATAAATCATTTACGACTATCCACGTTATGTTACGTTATGTAACTGCAATGCAACTGGATATTTAATTGATACCGTTAACATTAAACATTAGACTATTTTTCTCAAGTGTACAATTACAACACCCAAGCTGAGAATCTAACCTACAACCACTCTGGAACTGTGGTTAAATTGTGGGAATTGAGGCATGTGCCCCGTCCCCACGCACAGTACCTCAACCATTATCATGCATTGCAACCGCTACAACTGCAATAGTGAAATATTATAGCGGTACACGGAGCATAATGCATCTAAAATTTTACTTGTACAAGTGTAATATATAAAGATGCTTATTTAGACCCAGATTAGCCTACTTAAACGAGAAAACGCAAATACTAAATAGCCTACTATCAGAGCCGATATGAATGATGGAAAATAGTCTACAACGAAAATAAGACCCAGATAAAAAGAAAACCCACACACGTTTTGTGAATCATGTACCCATTCGGGTGATGCTAGTGGTTATTCCTAAATGCAGGTATTTGCCCTCACCTTTTTTCTTTCACCAGAAATCAGAACGTTGCGGAGAGTTCAGTCGGAATGTGTTCCAGTGGACGCTCCTCCAGCTATTCCGCTGCACCGTACACGCAGGCGGAGCCTCTCAGTATTTAAAGCATCGCAGAGACCAAACTCTGCATCATTTACATACAAGTTTGTGCAGGCGTGACCTTGTGCCCCGCGCCTGTCCCTTTACCAAGTTCAGACAGATGGGGTGGAAACGCTGATCCCTTTAGCTGGCTTCTCTTTCACGTATTTTCTACACTTCACCTCTCGCGACACCCTTTATTGCTATTTATTTACTTGTGTATTATTTTATTTGGTTATTTACAGTGAGCGCTGTTTCTGATGTTTCAGGTAAAATGAGATGCAGTTTTCAAGCTGACGCGACTGACATTTGAAAGAGATTTATAGTTTTTACCTGATTTGAACTTTAAGACAGTGTATAATCCTTTCACATACATATATTGTATATCGTTTTCTAGGCTATAAAGGACATAACAGCCAGTATGGAAAACAGAAACAATTTTCTATTTAATTTCTATTTATTTTATTATTTTATTATTTTATTATTTTATTATTTTTTTACTCTGTAGTTTTAGAAACATGCACATACCATATTCCAAAATAAATGTGATCATTTGGCAAATACATTAGCTTCAACTGAATGCATGTATGTACAACAATTAATCATTAATCAAAATAATCTTTGCATCAATTCCCGCATCCAGGTAATGTGCATGTTGGATTTCCTTAGCCCGGCAATTTCTATTTACTAACCTGTAAAGTTGAAAGGAAGCTTTTAATGTCGGTTGTGAGATCAGTAAAGACTTGGTCTATGTCTGCTTGTTTTTTCTTTGAGGGAGATAGGAATGATATATTTGCTGTACCCCTACAAAAAGCAGTGCTCACCAATGGTTTCACAGTCACAGTACTAATCCTTTTCAGATGTTTGCAGTTATAAACAATTATGTTTATCGACACAGTCTAACTGACTTTGGATCCAGGTTGCTTGTGATTGTGTTAATACTGTCAGAAAAAATATAAAAGTATAAAATTCATAAAAGCATGCAGTTGTAGCTGTTTTTCAGACCAAAGAAATATGATCTAAGTGACTTTGACTGTGGAATGATTGTTGGTGTCAAACAGGGTGGGTTGAATATCTCAGAAACTGCTGATCTCCTGGAATTTTCACCCACAACAGTCACTAGAGTTTGCAGAGAATGATGCGGAAAAAAATATCCAATGAGCAGCAGTTCTGCGGGCAAAAATGCATTGTTAATGAGAGAGGTCAGAGGAGAAAGGCCAGATTGGACAAAGCTGACAGGAAGGTGACAGTAATGCAAATAAAATACATAGTAAAGTGCTCACTGAGTGTATATCAGCATGTTCTAAGCCTGACAGCTGCACCAAAAGCCCTCTGCTGTAACATACATGTACAGTGTAATTATAGCGCTGAACTGAAATAACACGGCTGTCAGTACCATGAAGGGACGGTATGTGCACATACATAAATAGAAATATTTGAACCATTTGGTAAACATGACTTCATACCAAAGCCTCATACCAAAGAAAACAAAATGTTGAAGTGAGGTGTATATAATACTTGAAACAGCTGTTTTGCTTGAAACAGCAAAATAATGCAGGTGTATACACAACAATGGACTCCCACTTGAAATGATTTTGAGATTTAAGATTAATGCATGATTGATGAGAAAACTACAACAAATTGAGATGACTATGTGATTACACCAGTTGGCATAGCAAAATATGACAGGGTGCAATACAAAGAAAAGTTACCACACATGAAATGCATCAGGGGCCTGTATCATGGTGCAAGATTATTGATTATTGATTATTGATTATCTGGATAACTGCACTGATTAAAACCCTCAAAGCAGGATTACTGAGTTAGCTGGATAACTGCACTGAGTAAAACCCAGAATAGCTATTTTTACTGCCGTCCATGATTTGGGACAGTTTAGGGTTTTACAGGACTTATCCAGCTGAGAACATTGCCATTAATGTGTGATATGTGTCATATGAATCCATCAAGAATTTATGTGTGTTGTATGAATCCATAAAACAATCCCTTTTATGCTGTGCTTGGTGGTTTCATGCGAAAGATTCCCTTTGTTCCTGAGTCCCTTGCCTTTATTACACAGCTCACTGTCTTATCTATTGTAATACATATTCTCCATTGACCTTGAAGAGTTATGACATCACCCAACTCTCCTCTGTGCATATACAGTAAATATCCTCCCAGGGGAGAATTATATTACATTACATTCAGGAACAGTACATCTGAATGTGTTTGCTTAATGGTAATGGCTTATGTATATGTGCCCATTATACAGATACAAGAACAAATGCCTGAAGGTTGTACAAATATAAAACATAAGATGAACTGTACGTATGTGTTGGGAGAAATTTAAGTTTGTTATACTCCAATGTCTAGCTTCCTAGGTTAAATTGTTCTTCTACACTGTTTCCCCTGTATTGGACTTTATATAAACAAGAAAATACAGTAAGAAAGGAAACAAAAAAACAGACTTTGACTCATCATTTTGCCTACAGTGGATCCATTGCAGACAAGCTTTGTCTTGGAACACCCAGAGGATCTCATTTCTACTTTGCCTCCTGGTAGTCCTTCTTTGTATTAAATACTCTTTGTTAAAAAATACTTGTTATATCAGTGTTAAATGTACATTACTCTAATTTCCAACTACTGTATACCCCTAATTCTGCTGAAGTAACTCATGACATAGTTTCTGTAATCCAGTTTATTAATTGCTCTAAACTTTTAAAACCCTCAAATAAATTCTCCCCTTCTTCTCTTTTTCTGAGACTAAGATTTTGTGCTTTGTTGTGCATACCATAAAAGTGATGAAAGTCAAATATAACCCCTCATCTGACTTCACGGTGGTCAAAGACCAGGATGATGCATGGATGACAGCATCTATTGTCAAACTAGAATCTAGGGCATCTGTGGTAAAACCAGAATTGAGAGTGGAGGAAGGAGAGTGCTTATAGGAGAACTGCAGCTCAGATCAGATCACAGTCTGTAGGAGGGAGGGTGCTTATAGGAGAACTACAGCTCAGATCACAGTCTGTAGGAGGGAGGGTGCTTATAGGAGAACTGCAGCTCAGATCACGCTGGTATGCAGTGGTAACCTGTGAGAAGCCTAGCCGTATGTTTTTGCATAACTAGCGGATGACGTTGCTAGCTGTTAGCACAGAGACCTTCCCATTGGGCTCTGGGGCACTCTGGGCGCAGGGTTACTTTTCAAAAAATGCATGTCACTGCTCCTTGCAAATGTTTTGTGGCCGTTTTAGATACTAAAACCAGAAAGTGGAAGCTGATGCATGTGGGCTTTAGTTGTGATAATAGTGATGTCCCATGCCTTGGTTGTTAGCTCCAGAGTGGACAATTGATTTCCTATATTTCATGAATTTGCTGGTGGCAGGTAAGGCATGGGTATTCAGCTTCAGTTTATTGTTTGGTATAATGAGGGAACCTGCTGCAGCTTAGCATTTATGCTTATCAGATTTAGCCCCGATAGGGATATTCGTTCATTAGTTCAGCTGGGCATTGTGGTCTGTAGTTTGGCTGGGCATTGTGGTCTGTAGTTTGGCTTGGCATTGTGGTATGTAGTTTCCCTGCGCATTGTGGTCTGTAGTTTGACTGTGCATTGTGGTTTGTAGTTCAGCTGGGCATTGTGGTCTGTAGTTTGGCTGGTCATTGTCGTCTGTAGTTTGGCTGGGCATGGTGGTCTGTAGTTTGGCTGTGCATTTTGGTCTGTAGTTTGGCTGGGCATTGTGGTCTGTAGTTTGGCTGTGCATTTTGGTTGGTAGTTTGGCTGGGCATTGTGGTCTGTAGTTTGGCTGTGCATTGTGATCTGTATTTCGGCTGTGAGTGTGGTTTGTAGTTTGTACATTTGAAAGTGAAGTTAAAAACACAATTTTTATTTGATTCAATTATTGGAAAGATAACTTCTATTACTCTAGCCTTATTAAAAAACATGATTTCAGTTTTTTAATAAGGTGGCTCAAAATCACTTTATGAATTAAAAATTCACCAAATAAGCTGTAAACTGGTTCACATTAGAATTTAATATATAACAAGCAATATTAAACTGAAATGAAATTTTTGGTTTATTAAATGTGAGCTTTTAGTGTTAGAGGTCTTGTCATTGTATTTTAATTATGCCTGGCACATTTTGGTGTCAAACTCAACCAAAGACAGGCCACCATTAATTTCAATCCCTGATCAATCAGCCATTCTACCAATAAATAACTTTTCTATTGCAGCTGCAACATGATGCCATCTAGTGGTAATAATTTAAAGTCACGTCACTGTGTTGGCAGATGTGCCAAAGCGCTAATTTGTGCACTGCATTTACACATAAAGAGGACTGAAAGTCTGCAGATATAACCCATTAATTCATCATTATATGGACATAATGATTAATATACTATATTATTTTCTGTCCATGCACAGCTCTACTTTTAGTACTGGATAGATGCAAAATGTAAAACCAGGGACCAATCTTGCAGACAGATCTGTCTGTTTATTTATATTATGCATATGACTGACACACAGTCAGCAAAGTCAAAATTGCACAGCAGTCAAAAGAACCTAATACCAATTTTCCCATGAAAATTAATAGAAAATCATGCTACTTTGGCGGTCAAATGGAAAATAATGCACTCCTGTCAAAGCTCACATGGTAATTCTCAATGTGTCACAACAACATGTCTTATAACGAACAGAGTGTGGAAGGCTATTTTTGGTTCATACTGCAATAAAGTGTCCAACACTTGACAGCAAGTGATGAGAGAGAACTTGTTAGTCTGCATGTCAACGAATGCAAATCATTGTGAGTCAGTTGTTTGGTCCCAAGCACAGCATTGAATGCAGTTGCGTGCAAAGCAATAGCACTGAATAATGTTGCACAATTATAACACTGAAGACAGTCGCCGACACTGAGCACAGTTTGATAGCTAAAACCCTGAACACAGCTGCACACATTGTTATAGCAATGAACAGAGATAGACACTGCAATAGTACTGACCACAGTTACATACAGCTATAGCACTGAACACAGTTGTACAGAGCTGTAGCTCTGAACATACTCACACACACCTGTAGAACTGAACACAGTTAAACAAAAATGTATGAAACAGCTGTGCATTTTGAACTGTATTATAGTGCACTGAACACAGTAATACACAGGTACTGCACTGAGCAGTTAAACAGCTATAGCACTGAACACAGCTGCACACACAGCTATAGCACTGAGCACAGGATCCAACACAGAACTTGTACTGAACACATTTACAGCAATAGCGCTTAATGCAGATACACAGAACTATAGCACCAAATGTAGTTGTGCAGTTGCTCAGCTCACTGCTTCATGAGCTGAGTGATAAAACATTTATGCAGGGCATAGAACAGTTTATCCATACAGACGTGGCTGTCCAGTCTGTAGCCTTTAACATAACATCACATTATATTATTATTGGCATTTGCACTGATGCAGAAAGCCCGCAAAACTGCTGGCCTCAGCGACCTTTACTGACCTCTGTCCCCTGCTCTCATGCAAACCCCGCTCTCGTTTTTATTTTATATGAAGTTGTAAGTTCAAGGGCATGAAATTGCCTCCTTTTTATTGATTTCATTGCATTACATTACATTACATTAATGGCATTTGGCAGACGGTCTTATCCAGAGCGACGTACAGTTGATTAGACTAAGCAGGAGACAATCCTCCCCTGGAGCAATGCAGGGTTAAGGGCCTTGCTCAAGGGCCCAACGGCTGTGTGGATCTTATTGTGGCTACACTGGGATTAGAACCACCGATCTTCCGTGTGTCCCAGTCATTTACCTTAACCACTACGCTACAGACCGCCCCTTTTCAAACTGCATAATTAATAATAATGTAGTAGATGCAGATGTGCCAAAGCGCTAATTTGTGCACTGCATTTACACATAAAGAGGACTGAAAGTCTGCAGATATAACCCATTAATTCATCATTATATGGACATAATGATTAATATACTATATTATTTTCTGTCCATGCACAGCTCTACTTTTAGTACTGGATAGATGCAAAATGTAAAACCAGGGACCAATCTTGCCTGTTTATTTATATTATGCATATGACTGACACACAGTCAGCAAAGTCAAAATTGCACAGCAGTCAAAAGAACCTAATACCAATTTTCCCATGAAAATTAATAGAAAATCATGCTACTTTGGCGGTCAAATGGAAAATAATGCACTCCTGTCAAAGCTCACATGGTAATTCTCAATGTGTCACAACAACATGTCTTATTACGAACAGAGTGTGGAAGGCTATTTTTGGTTCATACTGCAATAAAGTGTCCAACACTTGACAGCAAGTGATGAGAGAGAACTTGTTAGTCTGCATGTCAACGAATGCAAATCATTGTGAGTCAGTTGTTAGGTCCCAAGCACAGCATTGAATGCAGTTGCGTGCAAAGCAATAGCACTGAATAATGTTGCACAATTATAACACTGAAGACAGTCGCCGACACTGAGCACAGTTTGATAGCTAAAACCCTGAACACAGCTGCACACATTGTTATAGCAATGAACAGAGATAGACACTGCAATAGTACTGACCACAGTTACATACAGCTATAGCACTGAACACAGTTGTACAGAGCTGTAGCTCTGAACATACTCACACACACCTGTAGAACTGAACACAGTTAAACAAAAATTTATGAAACAGCTGTACATTTTGAACTGTATTATAGTGCACTGAACACAGTAATACACAGGTACTGCACTGAGCAGTTAAACAGCTATAGCACTGAACACAGCTGCACACACAGCTATAGCACTGAGCACAGGATCCAACACAGAACTTGTACTGAACACATTTACAGCAATAGCGCTTAATGCAGATACACAGAACTATAGCACCAAATGTAGTTGTGCAGCTGCTCAGCTCACTGCTTCATGAGCTGAGTGATAAAACATTTATGCAGGGCATAGAACAGTTTATCCATACAGACGTGGCTGTCCAGTCTGTAGCCTTTAACATAACATCACATTATATTATTATTGGCATTTGCACTGATGCAGAAAGCCCGCAAAACTGCTGGCCTCAGCGACCTTTACTGACCTCTGTCCCCTGCTCTCATGCAAACCCCGCTCTCGTTTTTATTTTATATGAAGTTGTAAGTTCAAGGGCATGAAATTGCCTCCTTTTATTGATTTCATGGCATTACATTACATTACATTATTGGCATTTGGCAGACGGTCTTATCCAGAGCGACGTACAGTTGATTAGACTAAGCAGGAGACAATCCTCCCCTGGAGCAATGCAGGGTTAAGGGCCTTGCTCAAGGGCCCAACGGCTGTGTGGATCTTATTGTGGCTACACTGGGATTAGAACCACCGATCTTCCGTGTGTCCCAGTCATTTACCTTTACCACTACGCTACAGACCGCCCCTTTTCAAACTGCATAATTAATAATAATGTAGTAGATGCATTACTATGCTCATTACATATAAGTAATCCAATGAATTCTAGTTTAATAGTTGTGCCTGATAGAATTCCATAGGCTAATGAACCAGCCAAGGATGATACAGTCCCCTCCAAAAGTATTGGAACAGCAAGGCTAATTCCTTTGTTTTTGCAATGAACCAAATACATTAGGGGTTCAGATAAAAAGATGAATACAAGACAAAAGTTCAGAATTTCAGCTTTTATTTCCTGGTATACACCTAGGTGTGTTAAACTTCTTAGAAAATAGCACTTTTGGTATGAGGCCACCCACTTTTTAGGGTGGTCTGATACAAAAGGTGATATGGTCTAAGTTGTTTAACAAATCTAGATAATAAATACCAGGAAATAAATGGGCATTCGGAACTGCCATCTCATGTACATATTTTGACCTCAAACACAATTGTCTTCAGTGTATAGCAAAACAAAAGGAATTGACCTTGCTGTTCCAATATGTTTGTAGAAGATATATAAGAAAAGTGTAAGGATTTAATTACAGGTCGCAACCTTTGTTGGTTAGAAGTCTTGCCAGAAGCAAGCTGAAAAACTGCAATGAATGTTCATCTCAGGATAAAACAATCTGCATCTGAAAATATGAAAATGAATGGAGTTACTCAGGCCTGAAAAATAAGGGATTAGCTTTCATACACCTGTGGATTTTTGGTTAACTAAACACATTAATGAAAACATTAGGACAAACATGCATCAGCAGAAACTCCAGCTTGAAGCAAACAATATTAACTGCAATGCAGAGACAAAAAGACTCCTTGCTGAGTGCAATAAGCTATAGTGAGCTAATGTGACTGATGGCGAATGGGACTAAAGAGCGTGTTGTCTCAAAGCACTGCAAACAAGGAACACGTAATTCATGAAGGTGTAAACAGTGATAATTCATTTCAGCAGAATATAATGTGTTTTTGCATGCCTGATCCTGTCACTGACTGATGCCCTGAGGGAGAGAATGCCGTCCATTATCCGCGGTTCCACCATGTTGAATCTCACATCATTTTATGCCAGAGCCTTTTGAATAACTCTTTCCAAATTGTTTATACAAACTGGCAGGACCATTGCCAACAGATATGAAATGCGCATATTTAACATAAAAATAAAAAAAAACACAAAACCAAATAAACATATATCAATGAACATAACAAAATCAAACAGAGCGTAAACACACATTTGAGAACAACCCAGGGAAAAGGACAATTGGAATTTCTGAACACAGGTTTGACAGAACAAACATTTGCTCAACACTTCCCTCTAGTGGCCAGCTGCTGTATCCTATCCATGAAGGTAACCTTAAAATGCTAATTTACATGAGAAGAGACATAAAAAGGATGCCCTTGCAGAGGCCTGCAAAACATTACCCAGACACATACCACAGCTGGAGCGGATTCTGTTTCTGAAAATGGCTGGAACCATCAGTCGGTGGTTCAATCCCCGGTGTAGCCACAATAAGATCCGCACAGCCGTTGGGCCCTCGAGCAAGGCCCTTAACCCTGCATTGCTCCAGGGGAGGATTGTCTCCTGCTCAGTCTAATCAACTGTACATCACTCTGGATAAGACCGTCTGTCAAATGCCATTAATGTAATGTAATGTTATCACTCAAAAACCTACCTCCTCCCCCCCTTAACACATCCCGACAAAACAACTTCCACACCGCCTTAACACATCCCTGTTCCACCAACCCCCCCCCCAGTACATTACAGAATACACTATGACTCTATTAATACCTTAACACTATGGTGGTTTTCACAGTCACATTGCATGGTGCACTTTCAAATAAAATTCATGATATTTTCTGTAAATATCCTATGGTAAAATAAATCCATTACATAGCTTAAAGTGGCAAAAGTTAAACAGTATAACATATATTTTACAAGTTCTATATGCATATAAAAATGTACTTTTCATGGTTTCATTTTACATTGTAATATTGAATAATTTAGCATAAATGTATCATCAATTTTTCAGCCCTACAACATTTTTGCCTTTTGTAGCCACAAAATAGTATTTGTGTGGATAAATTTAATATTTTTCACAGTATATTAGAACTGCGAGACCAATGAATAGTTTATGCCTAGTGTGAATATTTCAGCAGAGCATGATGGAGGTTTGTCTCCCACCCATCGCTCCAGTATGCAGATCAAAGTCTGGCCTAGATTCCCTTCTTAATGCTCACACATGCTACTCACTGAAATATTTACACTCATTTTGCCTTAACTTCTAATATTTGTCTGAAATTACATCCAGGTTGTTCATTGGGAGAATTAAAAACCCAATGAAGGCAGCCTGAGGAAAAGAAAACAGTTATTCTTTGATGAGACTTTTTGACTAAAAAAAGTTTTCAACAAAAAGAAAATGTGCCAAACATGTTTTGATCTTTTTCATTTGCTTTAAGGAGGAGTAATGTTTAGATGATAGATAGATAATTACATTTATATAGCACTTTTCTAGACACTTACAGAGATGAGGGGGAAACTTGCCTCAACCACCACCGATGTGCAGCACTCACCTGGGTGATGCGTGGCTGCCATTTTGCGCCAGAACACTCACCACACAACAGCTAAATGGTAGACATATATTATATAGCGCCTTTATCCAAAGCGCTGTACAATTTATGCTTCTCCATTCACCCATTCATACACACACTCACACACCGATGGCGATTGGCTGCCATGCAAGGCCCCGACCAGCTCGTCAGGAGCATTTGGGGGTTAGGTGTCTTGCTCTGGGACACTTCGACACAGCCCGGGCGGGGGATCGAACCGGCAACCCTCCGACTGCCAGACGACTGCTCTTACTGCCTGAGCCATGTCGCCCAGCTGAGGTGGAGCGGGATAGAACAATGTTTTTGCCAATTCAATCAGGGGATGATTTGGCAGCAGGTAGTAAGAGGGTTGGGAATTTAGCCAGGACACCAGGGAACCCACTACTCTTCGCAAAGAGTGTCATGAGATCTTTAATGAGTTAGGACCTCGGTTTAATGCCTCATCCGAAAGACAGCATCTCCTCGTTCACTGCACTGGGGCATTGGGGATAATTTAACCAGAGCCCCCAACTGGCTTCCACTACCAGTACTAACCAAGCCCACGCCTGCTTAGTTCAGCCGTTTGAAGTGAGTTTCTGCAGACCTGGTAGAGCAGAAATTCAGCTATGAATCTTGTTCAGCTATGAAATCACAAATCAAAGGTCGCACAATATGAGCCAGGCCTGGACTGGGACCGGGATAATTGGCACACGGCCAGTCCAGCCGTGCCTGTAGCAGGAGGCTGAGCCTGGTGGACTCAGCTATCGGCTGGTGTGAACTGTTAGAGAGCAGACAGGTGAATACAGGTGTGAGCCAGGCAGAACTGGGGGTGGTCCAGCTAGGTTTGCTGATGGAACGAGGCACAGGGGAGAATAGCAGAGCAGTAAAATAAAGCAAAAGCACATTCTCAGATTCTTCCCTCTCCACTGCACCCGAGCACACAATAATTATGCTCATGACTCCTAACTTGCTACTACTGTTACTTATTATTTACACTTAATATTAAACAAATTTAAGTTTAAGCATAGAAAAAAATGATCTCAACCAGTAATACAGAGGAATGTTGAAGTTCAGTTTAACTTCATTGGTAGTTTTTCTAAATAGGATTTTCTTCTGGCTGCAGAAAAAAATGTTGACAGAAGACTCATGAAACGGCAAAACAGTAACACTAACCACCTGAACAGTGTAAACGTGTCTTTGTGCATGTGTAAGTGTGTGTATTTGTGTATGTGTGTCTGCATGTATGTGTTTGTGTATGTGTATCTGCAGGTTTGTGTGTGTGTGTGGGTGTGTGTGAGTGCAATCTCTGTATATGTAAAATTATGGATGTCTGACTCGATTAAGGCATCTGGATTAAAGAGGCTTTCTCTAATTTAATGACCCATTTGGTTCATTCTGCTGAAAATATTGCAGAATGAATTTTATGTCAGTGTACCGTTTAGAGGAGGATGGCTGATCATATAATACCGTGGACCAGTTTCAGGAGCAACAGTAGAAATGACAGAGATATGAGATCACGAGACGACGTCGTAGTGCCCACTGAAACCACAGCCTTCACCACCAGTGAGTGACAAGTGTTTATCTGGGGCCACAGAGGGCTTGATGTGTCTGGGGATTAACCGAAGGTTAATTGTGGTTGTGAGAACCAAAGTGTTTCAAACAGAGAAGAGAAGGGATCACTTCAAAACGGGAGGGATATGAGGGGGTCTAGTAATGGACTATCCTCCCCTACCCACCCCCCACCTCCCCCAGTGTTCAGTGACAGTGACGTATGAGGAAAATGAACTGAACAGACTCGTAAAGGTCAAAAGCAACCTCCCACCCCTTCATTTTTCCAGTGGCCCACTCCTCCGCTCATCCCCCTCTTCACGCGGCCTTTCTCGGCCCACGGACCAAACTTCATTTCACAGATGATGGGCTCCTGCCGCTAATCCAGCCCCAGACAGGAAGGGGAGGCCTGGCCCGGTCTTTTAACTAATCAGCTTTTAAAATGAGAGCCACCAAGATGACATTTTCTCTGATTTCAAAAGCTTGCGTGAGGGACAGGAAGGGTGGAGGTGGAATGAGGGGGGGGTGGGGGGTGGGGGGGTGCTCTGGGAATGCCTGGTCAGGGATGTGGATGTGGGGGTCGGGGGAAGGGGGAAGGGGGAGGGAGAAGCAGGAAACCATTTCCCAGCGCTGTGCGGAGCCGTCCAAACTGCTGGTTCCAATCAATCTGGGCTGCAGGAGAGGGCCGCGGCTGTCGGGGATGAAGACGTCTGCGCTAATGCGTCTGCCGCCGCCTCGCTCCCGCCTGCCACCCCCCCCGGACACCCCACGCCGCCCGCGTCTGTCTGCTCCCTCCCCCGATTCATCCATCTCACCCTCCTCCTTCTCCCGTCTTCCCCCTCTCTCTTTGTCTCAGTGTACCATTTAGTGTGCCACTGTTACGCTCTGGGTTTTGCTGCATACTATGGCTGCTAAATGACCTAGTATGGCGTTGGATGTTTACGTTTCATGACAGAGGGAAGAGAGACAGAGAGAGAGGCTTCTTTGAGATCTCCCATTCTGGAATTGTTCATATTAAATGTTAATTCTCCAGCCAGGCCTATGAAAGCAGGTAGGATGGGGTATAACACATCACCCTAGCCCTGGACGCAGACAGTTTTACTGCCACAGAGGCCAGGTCCACACTTGGGGTTTGTCACTGAGATCAATGAGTGGCTATCTGAAAGCACATCTGTGCTCTGCTGAAAGAGAGCACATCTGTATGACAGCTTTGATTTCTGTCTATTATGAGTACTGACAGTTTATCCTCACGTGTATGCTCTGCTCCTACATTTAGGAATAATTCATAATAATAATATTAATAATTATATGTAAGACAGTACGTAGGGAGGTCGGTGTAGGGTGTGTGGGTGGTTGGTGTAGGGTGTGTGTTGGTGTTGGTATAGGGGTTACCATGCCACTAGCTTTAATTATCAAACATGATTTTCTTCTGAGAGCACTATGAATCAAGATGAGCCTTTTTGACAGATAACCCCATGTATTGACTGGCAGGGGGTCAGCATAAGTGCCACTCAGTCATTAAACCTCATGAGCAGTCTAGAGACCTGAAGGAGATGGAATATTTGAAGCAGCAGCACTCAGCTAGCCAGGGTAGCAGAGACAACAGAGGAAGAAGAATAAACGGTGAATTGACATGAATAATTACTGTGTATGGATAATGTAATTGCAGTGGTTTTGTAAAGCTGTATTTTCAACACAGCATTCTGCATTAGCATATCCATAATTATTTAGACACTACAAACTTAATTATCCCTGCTAGCATGCAACCCTCCACTTGATTGCTAACAATTTTCATCTTATATGGCAATTATTTACAGTTTAATCACAGGCATAATCACAAAGGGAACACTTGTTTTTGTTCCTCCAATATAATCTTCTCTTCTCATCCCTAAAATAGTTTTTATTATTTTATGTTGCCAACTCCTCTCTTCTTTGTGAATGAAGAGTACATTCATCTTATGTACTTTTCATATTGTTTGATTTGGTTCATACTGTCCCCAGCTTCACTGTATTTCTTCTGGACACACCTTCTACACTATAAATAAATAATAATACTACCAGCCCACATAGCTGCTATGATTTATGATTAAGGTGAGAAACTTATTTTTTTCTATTTTCAAGTTGATGTACCTTAAGGCAAACTCTCAGAATCTCAGAATCATTTCAGCTTGTGACTGCAGCTATTTTTCTCTGCTGTTGCCTGAAAGAGAGCACACATTCTAAATAACCCACTTCTTCTCTTCAGAAAACGAGGCTTGTAAAAGGGTGTAAAAGCTAAAGTAAAGATACATGTGGTAAATGTGGACAAAGCAGGTGGGTAAAGGTGTCAGCGTCTGTGTGCAAAGCTATATCACTACACCAGCTGATTTCACTCATTGACACACCTTCAATCAGAGAGGAGGGAACTGCTTAGTTGTGAACTGCTAGTTTTACCTGGGAGTCAGACGTGAAGATACAGTAGTTTAGTAGTAGTAGTACAGTAGCCAGCTGGTAGCGCTAATTGCTCAGTTGATTGCCCAGGAGAAATGAAAATGAAAATGGCCAGTTTTGATCCCTGCTATAGACTGTCTTGCATGAGACCGCACTGGCTGGCCTGGCAGGATATTTTGCGAGACTTTTCACCAATACACTTCTGCAAATGATTCTGCTTTCATTGTGCCAGCACAGCTAATGTTCCTCATAATGTCTCTCTGCAGTCAGTCTCCCATGTCTGTCTCTGGAAGTGCTGCAGTTCTCCACAGGTTTGCATTCACTTTCATTTTTACACACACACACACACACACACACACACACACACGCACATTCATACACACATACACATACACACATATACACACGCACACAGGCACATACACACACACACATATACACACACAAATGCATGCACACACACATACACATACAAGTACACACACACACGCACACACACACATACACACATATGCACACATGCGCACACACACACATACACGCATATACATACAAGCACACACACACATACACGCATATGCACACATGTGCACACACACACATACACGCATATGCACACATACACACACACGCACACACATGCACATACACCCATACACACATATGCACACGCACACATACACGCATATGCACACACAGACATGCACATGCACACATATACACACAAATGCACACACACATGCACACACACACACACACACATACACACACACACACACACACACACACACACATTGCTTGTCTCTGGCAGTGCTGCAGTGCTCCACAGTTTTGCATTCATTTCCATTGCTCCTGGACTGAATAATGGCCTGTTTTTTGTGTCAAAAAAGGAGCGGTGGATAAATAAATTAGTTACTTTTACACAATCAATTACCAAAAAATAAGTTCAAGGTAAGAAATTGGAGGCCCTCCAAGGCAAAAAACAAACACTTTCTCTTCTTTCTAATTATCTCTATGTTCTTTCTGATAGTAAATGCATGGAAAAAGTATGTTTTTCATAGACAGCAGGTTTCAGGTGAGTGACAATCTTTTTTGAAATGCTATTGTCTCCCCCCTGGGGGCTCTGAGACCCTGAAATGAATCAGAATGGATGCAATTACCACAGCCCACAACCTCACAACCTCAAATACCCAAAAGAGTTCATTTGATGCTCTATGCTTTATATGTGACACATTTAAAGTCTCCTTACTCATGCGATTCTTCCTTTCCTGACAGGACGTACATATATTCACCGCTTTTGGCCCGGAAATATTTGCCCGTTTTTGTCTCAGTTGTTCATCGAGACCTCAGGGTGCTTGATTTCTGTTTTTCTCATTGTATTCTTTTTCATTTTCTGTCCATGAATCGCTGTGTTAATGGTGTGCATCATCGCCATACAGGAGAGGAGGGGAGAGAGAGAAAGGGGAGAGGAGGGGATTGAGAGAGGGAGCAAGAGACAAAATCACACAAAGTCAGCATCTGTTTGAGAAGAGAATTGAAAGCAGCTTCATCACCTGTGACTGTAGCAATCTCAGCAACTGCATGCACATAATGCCAGCTAACTACGTATGTCTCCATCCACCTGTATTATACACCCATCCTCCATTTGTATGTACCCATTTGCTTTTGAATTCACTTGACTCTCGGGCCTGTTTGCAGAGACGGTTGTGGCTTGTTGGTTGGATGTGACAGCTCTGTGACCTGATGATGCCCTAATCTGTTCCTCAATGAGTTTTTCTCTCAGTTGTTGACTCAGTGTGATTCAGCGTTCTGCATTGGATTTGGACTGAGAGTAAAATTTGGGACAGGCTCTTAAATGGGACGGGCTCATTTAAGACCCCAAGGGTTCTAACTTTCCATTAAAACTAAAATCAGTTATATCTGTACTCGCAACATGATTTCCTTCTTTGCATGACGGTAGGGTACATGAGGGTATATCGATTTGAGTTTGTACCGTAATATTTCTCAATAATTCACTAGAAATTGAGGTTTAGCTATTTTCAGATAAAATAATATTTTTGTGCTTTGAAGACTCAATTCAGAAGAGGAATCAATTTTATTGAAACTGCTGCTCACTAGATTTTTTTTTGGTTTCTTTTGCACAATTCTTTGCAAACTAGTGTGCATGAAAATCCCAGGCGATCAGCAGTTTCTGAGATACTCAAACCACCCTGTCTGCCACCAGCAATCATTCCACGGTCAAAGTCACTTAGGTCACTTTTCCCCCATTCTGATGGTTGATGTGAACATTAACTGAAGCTCCTGACCAATATCTACATGATTGTATGCATTGCACTGCTGCCACACAATTGGCTGATTAGATAATCGCATGAATAAGTAGGTGATCGGTGAGTGTATGTTGTAGCAGTATAGTAAGGGAACTAATGCACCAGTGTGGGTTCAGTGCCTGGGGACCAGTCCGTGGTAGATCCACCATTGCAGTGATACAGGTTATAGGGTCACAGGAACCAGCCATTAAAACCATTATAAGCAGCAGAAGGAGTTACACCTTTTATGGCTACTCCTCCTGTGACAGTGTCACTGATCTATCGACCTGCACTCAGGGTTCAGCTTTCAGTGAAGACAATAAAATAAGTAAATAATTCAGAATTCTGATTATATATATATATATATATATATATATATATATATATATATATATATTTGTAAATGACAGGATGTTGCAGTTAAAAATAAATTATGTGACACTTACAGCACACAGAACCAAATAATCATTGAAATTGCAATGCTACATACCTACACCTTGTGTGTATACACATCTATACATCCATTAATTTACATTTTTACATTTGAGTCATTTGGCAGACACTTAATTATCAAAACCACTTATTCCAGCATGCATTGGGCTAGAGGCAGGAATATACCCTGGCTGCTAGAGCACACACATCATTCACTCACATACACCAATCATACTCACACTCATACATAGGGGCAAATTTAGACTTTCCAATTAATCTAACCTGCATGTCTCTGGACTGTGGGAGGAAAACCACACAAACACAGGGAGAACATGCAAACTCCAGACAGAAAGGCCCGGGTCAGATTCATTTCCCACTTTGTCATCTATTTTAATAGGTTTTGTGGGAAGGGACAAATATTCTCTCAGCTATCAGTTCTTCTGGAGTGAAGTATTTTCATTCAATGTAGTAAATGGGCTAAATCCCCCAAAGACTGCCTGAATATTTCCACTGTGATATTCACACCTTCAAATACCGCATACAATATTGTTCCTCCAACAAACAGGAAGGTCCATTTCATTTTGCTGCAACCCTATTATAGTTTGTCTTTAATATTTTAAGGGCTTTCAAATTCAAACAAGAATTCATAACAGATAGTATCGCCTGTTTGAAGACATAGTAATAAATCTTTCTCTGCGCGGGCTGTAGTATTTGTCCGGACATTGATTTACTGTTGGTAGTGGATTAATTTAATTATGGACTGCAATGTTTTGAAGGTTTTTTTTTTAACACGGCTCCACCACCACAATTAACAAGGGGAGCATTTGGGAGGAGAAGCAGGTTCGCCGTGGGGGTGGGGTGGAGGGGGCGTAGGGGGCTGACAAACCTGTCATGCTGTATTCACTCAGATAAAGCCTGTAGATCCAAAGGGATGGCCAACATGCAAATCAGATAGATGCTCTTAATGATTAATACGGTTAATGCGACAGAATGGTTATCAGTTTGCAGTACATTATGCAAGAAGAAAGATAAATGGCTGATAAAGTCATTAACTGCGGGAAGCATGAGAAGGTAATCAATGTAAACTGAAGTACAACAATCATCTTGTCGGTGGCCTTCCTATCTGTGTATCGATTGTGTCAGGTGTCAAAAACACTTTCAGATTTAACCAGCACATTAATACTACAAATCAAACTACTGTAAACCCATAAAATGAATAAAATGGCATCATATTACAACTCCTGAGTGCCTTTACAGTCATAGGCAGGAAGAGATTGTGCTAGGAAACATACCACAGCTGTGTGTATAAATGAGCAAACAGTGTGTACGTCTGCATGAAAGAAATGTATTCACATCGAGGGACGACGGTAGCTAACCAACGTTCATGATCTTCTCCAACAGCACAATGGAAGAATGCAAAGTGCACCTGATATCCTTCGCTTTCTCTTGCCAACTGCGACCCGAGATGGCATCTCTCCCCAGTTCAATGCCTCCAACAATTGAAACAAAAGGTCTGATATTTGATATTGCAGTTAAGACATAAACTCAAGAGGCACAAACAGTAAACATCCAGCTCTGTTTGTGTGCGGAATAAAATGTGACACCTTGTCATAACTTCAACATCAACATTCCTCTAGTATATTGTGCTGATTATTGCACACCGCCAAATGGCCCAATACCAGTGATAAATGTACACATAGATTAATAAGAGTTTAATAAAGATGTACTGTATATGTAGACACATATTAAGTAAAGATTTGCATACAGATACGTAAATGCTATATAAGAATGAACACGCAGACACAATTTCAACAAAGATGTTCATACACATACATGTTTAGTACAGATATATGCAATGTCCTTCTTCACAAGCCGGTCCAATACAATGTGCAAAAAAGCAACCATCCATGTTTACCTCTGTGACAAAGATGTAAATAATTGTTTTCAGTCAGCTGACAGGTCTTGAAAAATAGGAACAATGGAATAAAATACGTTTTGGCTTTCAGTTGCTCTCTGGAACATCATGACACGTAATCAATCTATACACTTGAAAGCCTCAAGAACTGCAATACAATAGGGAGTCATCATAATGCCATGTTAACACACAGTGCAGTCCCCGTAACGCCTATCGCTCCGTGTTAACACAGAGTTGGGGTCTCACATTCCACAGCACAGCGGGCTCCCAGCGTCTGTGATATCAGACATTAGGAGCCGTGACATTGGCCCCTGTCCCTCAAACAGGCAAGATCCCCAGATCACCAGTGTGTGAAATGAAGGTTTACAGAGTTTCTTCAGAGAGATGGAAAACATGTAAAAACCTAAAAACCTCTTAAAAATGAAAACATGTATATACAGAGAATCCAAATTAAAATTTGGATTTTACATTTTTTTTACAGATTAACAACTATTCACTTAAAATAAAAATAAGTCCCCAAACAGCAACAAAACTCTTTATCCTCTCCCAGCACCTGCTGCAAGCTTTCACACAGCTGAAAGCCCGTAACAGCATCATTATGAACAACCTCAGGGGGACAGCTCAGAAATGATGCTAATTTCATGCAAATTAGCGAATCTTGAATAACTTGTTTTGATGTTTCTGTCATGTGAATTATTGTAATGATTAGTATAACATCTTCAAAAATCACTGGCGCCCCTTTATAAGATTTTTTTTTTCTTTTGTTATAACCAATTAATATATCCTCATGACTCCCAGCAATGCATTTGTGTCCCTTATAGTGGACGTGAGTCACTGGTCGTAATCTCAGGATGATGCTGGAACATACACTGGAAAACATTCAATAAAAATAAATCATATTTTCTCCAATATTTTCAATTAATTAAATTGTTCCAACTTCTTTATCTCTAACCAGTGGTTTGCTTACCTCGTTAAATATTTAAGTCACTTTAATGAATGCGTTTGCCAAATTACTAAATTGTAAATCGGTGTTTGCATTTACGTATTTTATATAGCACTCCATGTTTTGCGTTGTCAGAAGAATTGCAATTTCATCAACTACCTGCAATTGCAGCAGAAAATCAGTCCCAGCAGAGGTGGCGCAGTAATTGGAATAGAAATAGTTTTTGTGTGAACGCTGTGCATTGTAATTCGATAGAATTTTATATTTGCCGCACTGAGGCAATTCAAAAGGGGAACTGTCTTAATAGGCTATACGCCAAATTCAGTTTTCAATGTCAACAGTAGCCAACGTATAACAGCAACAAACCTGGTAGTATCCACATCATTCTTGATAAAGCGTATTAGAGCAGAAATGATTAAATATTCTCACAGACCATTGTCGGAACATTGTACGTACCCTTTTGCTTTTTGCTAATGCATATTACTTTTTTTTTCTCGTCTTTTTTGTAATAAATCCATAAGGCGCTAAAACACCGATTTGCTAATTTGGGAAGCGTAGCAGTCTGCTAATTGGTCGGATCCCTTGTCAGTCAGCGGTTATTTCTGCGATCCTCCTTCAGTCTCCCGTCCACAGCGAGCTGCGCTCTCTGGCGGCTTCACAGCACCGACGCTAGCTGAGAGAAGCCGCGCATGTTCTCGAAACACAATGCTGTTCGGGTCTTAAGAGCGCCTCTGTTCATCCGCAAAGAAGAAAAAGAACGGGGAAAATCTACCTACACATACTGAGAGAGAGAGAGAGCGAGAGAGGGAGAGAGAGAGAGAGAGGGGCACACCGACAGGAGGCAACGTCTAATCTGGGAAATAAATAATTGTTGGACGAGAACAAGAAAGGATTGCGTTATTATTTGCGTTATTAGCAGCACTTAGGTTGTACATCTTTATTTTCTTCAACCTTAAAAATGTCATCGTCTGGTAAAGACAACAGCGGTGCTCATGCTAATTACGTGGGACCATACCGTTTGGAGAAGACGCTCGGGAAAGGACAGACAGGTTTGTCTTTTGAATCATTTTAAATTGCCTTTCCCTTTCAAATGTGGCATTGCAGTCTCTCTGCCTTGGCTCGCCGGTTGATTATAATCGTTGAAATGTATTGCTTCGCATTTTGTGATTTTGGGATAGTAAGAGCCTGGGTTATCGACAATTCTGGGCTTGGGATTCTTATACTATTGCTTGCTGTAAATATATTACGCTTGAGGTCTCCAAAGGACAAGCGCTTTTCTTAATATCACACGTTATCCCTTTTGCTCAGTATTCTCTCTGAGGCGGTCTCCGGAATTGAAGGATGATAATACACATGAAAACTCCGAAATCGAGGCATATTGCTTATTTTACGAAAATCAACTTATTCCCTGTTGTTCGTTCGCTTTGCTCATACGCTTTGTGCTGGTTACAGTGCCAATTACCGTATTGTGCCATTTAACCACATTGACTGGAGTTCTTGCAGAGTGTTTCGTAATTAACCAATATTTCACCAGTACCTTAAATCTAGTTTATTTTGCCTTGCGATTATGTGAAAGTGTGGTTAGGTGTGAAGAAATTATGAACAGTGAGCATAATAGCCTGCAGCAGGTGCCGTGCTGGTTTAGTTTATAGTCGTCATCATCAGTGATTACAATGTTAGAACATTCACCGGAGAAGCAGTCACACTGAAGAGGAATGTCAGGCTAATAACTCATCGATAAGAAATTCATTTTAATTTTTAAGCGCTGTTCACTTGGAAAGACTGCTTTTCGAATAATGTGGTCTACATTACATATTTTAATATTTTTTAAAGTAGTGGAATATTGGCAACGAGGATGCGTCTTAGCGGCAGTAGAAGTTGGCGTGCAGGAGCGTGGACCCAAACTGCAAGAGATGCGTCGCTTATTCTCAGCGACTTGCCCTCAAAAGGGAGAAAGTGAACTGCGCATAATGTAGTTTTCTGTCCTGATGTCTTGATCGTCTTCAGCTGTGTCCTTCCCTGTGCACCTCAGTTGGAACTTACTGTAACTCAGTGTGTGGATCCAATTTGTTTAAGGGTATTTAACTTGTAAAGACTATGTGATAACGTGTCCTATTGGGAGGCAATAATTCGCCCGCACCCTGGACTCAAAACATCAAAAACAGCGTCTGATTTCTCGTGGTTATTGCGGGTCTGGTCTCTAATCGTCATGCATTGGGCTTCTATGGCCACAGTCACAGATGGACAGAGTGATTGTTACTGTACAGATTAACGGTCACATACTCATGGTATTGAGATGACATTTTAAAAACTGGTTCACAGAAATCCATGGGCACATTCTTCCGGAAGGTTTTGCTGATGATGTATTGTTTGTTTGGAAAATGATGCGCGATGTGAATGAAGTACATATGCACACTTCTTATACATTCAGCATTGAAATAAGCACTTAATGCCCCTGTGAATATACAATATACTCTGCTGAATTAAACTCTGAATTTACAGGTACTGAATTGCATACAGAACAGGACTATAAGTGTATGCAACAAAGCTGAAATGAGCATTCTTTGGCTTTCTTTAGATAGTCAGTAGGCTACTGTGTTCAGATATCCTACTGAAATAACTATTTATCAGTACTATGAGTGTATTCTACGGAATTGAAATAGTAACTAAGTTTGTGCAGATACACCGTAGCAGTTCCCGTGGTACTGATAGGGTGTGTTGATATGGGTGCTCAGGGTGTGTATGGGCTGCCAGTGTGGAGTGTGTGCTCCCTGTCCGCTCTGGTATTTATAGCAGGAGCTGCAGGGCCAGGCGATCAGGCAGTACTGCAGGGAGCTGGCTTCATTATGTGATTAGGCAAACGCACACATGCCTCTCTCCTGCCTGTGCACATTTAATCCCCAGGTCAAAGTCACCCGCAGCTAACACTCACGTGTGCGTGGGTCTGGAGAGCATGACTGCACGGGTCGGGGGAGCCCTGGAGCTCGGCCGCACAGCCTTTAACGGACACAGGGAACACTTGTTAACTATGTTTTGTACTGAAGCATGATGCTATTCTTGCTTTGAAGCTCTCGGTGTCCTGAGGTCTGATGCCCATCCCCTCAGCAGTTCTTTGTGATGTTTAGATATATGGTATCCCTTTAGATGGAGCTATGCACTTTTTATAGGGTCATGAACCCCAAAAGCACTCATAAACCATTTCTGTGTGTCTGATTGGGCAATGCTGCAGACCCCTGTCTCAACTACAGTACAGTACTGTATATTGTTACGCTATCTCTGCTCTGGTAAATACGTAGCTACTGTTGGCTAATATTATACATTGCTGTCTTGGTGTAAGGGATAACCCGTTAGATGTAGGATAGAATGTTCCCATTGTAAAACTGCATTCCATGTTATCATATAAGGGGACCACAGTGAATAAAGCTTAGTATGCTATCTGAGTATATTCATATACATTTTATGTGTAAGTTTTACTGACATAATTACAGTAAAACATGTTGTTATATTTCGTTAATGGCTTAGACATAAATTCAGTATGTAGCAATGCAAATGAATGTACATTTAAGCATTGGGAACATTTATATAGTGTCCCACTTAACTTCTTAGGGGTATCTTTAAACACAAGTTTTGTAATGGTGCTAGGAAATCATTGAACTGTTGGTAGTATAAAGTACTTCAATTAAGTTTACTGGCACTGTGTTGCCAAGTTACAGCGTATATGGGACTTTTCCATTACACTGCAATAAATAACTAGTTAATGCATATATTTTGTCTGTGGACACATTAGCACATTTATTTATACATTCTCTCTAAGAAAAAAATTGATGTTCTTCAGAAATCTTTGGGCTAACATTGTGATCTGCCAGGGCTCTTGGGTGTAAGGGAACTTGCATTGAAAACAGTATGGAAGGAACTACTGCCTTCTGAACGTGTGTCAGTACTGGGTAGTGTACAGTAGCTGGCATGCACATTTGTTTTACATGTATTGCTTGCATGTTTTGCTTTGCTTGTGTAAGTACTTTGAGCCTGTGTCCTGAACAGCTCGCAACCCTGAGTTCCTTTTTAAACATTTTTGGGTTTCTTTCTGTGTCTGTATTCAGGACATGGTATTTTTATACTTACATATTGGAGTGATTTTATTTCCCTGGTTATGTAAATTCATTAATACATGCTCCCCTTTGAATATACCAGGAAATGTATTCCTCTTCTCCTCACATGCAGGGAAAAGTTTATTAAACCTCTGGCTTATTACTAATCAGACATATGAATTATGTTGAAGGCTTCCACAACGCAAGGTAGAAGATAAATACTGCCTTTTGTGGTTAATTGTTAAACCTTAAACAACCATTTTTTGCCCTGTGTAAAATATTACAGAACATATGTTTGTTTCTTGTACTGTATTTGTTTCTGAACGTAGAGTAAATCAGCCTTACCTTGTCGATGATCAACATTATCGACTCAAACAGCCCATCAGTTCCTGTTCTTGTGTTGTCTGGAAGCCTGGCTGTGGTGGTTATTGCTTCCTGTGTTGTTTGCAAGGTAGGCTATGCTATGGCCACAACACACTGGTGTCAGTTGGTATGTATGCATTTTGGCATGGATTTGTCCAATATGTTTTCCGCACTTTCTATATGTCATAAAAATACCATATAAACCCAAACCAGATTAATGGCTCCCTATATTAGAGTTGGATTTTCTTTCTCAAAGGTTTACTGCTACATTTTTATTCTTGATTATAACTTGGACTGTTATGACTGTCTACTGTATGCAGACTGGCCCAGTCAATGGGTTTTTCCCATATGTGAGATAAAATATGATTGGCACCAGCTATGGAAATAGCATTAAATATGGCATTAAGCTGGGATTTTAAAGCTCCCCCAACAGAGGTGGTCTTATTTTAAATTGCAGTGATTGCTTAATCGATACCATTTTGTGAAAGTCTCTGAGGAGGACATTTAACGGTCAGGCGAATTTGCACATGGTCCGACATCATCACACACTTCTGATTATGATTGTAAAAAAGGTGTCAGGTATGGATACATTACTGTCATCCTTTCACTCTCATTGTGACGTCTTAATCATATGGGTTAACACTGGAGGAAATGGCTGTTTTTGAACACTGCATTTTATTACATGTCAAAGTCCTTTAAATTCTGCAACCATCTCAATCTTGGTGTGGCATGTGGATCAGTCAGCTGCACAGTATTGGCGTGCACATTTCCACAACAAAAAGATCACTGGTGAAGTTGTAAAGCTGGACCTTGAAAATGGAGAGGAATTGGGCTTGAAAACAAAATGGAATAGGCTTTCGAGGCTGTGCAATTTATTGTAGCCGATTAGTAGCCTTCTTATATGAGTTCAATAGAGAACTTGATTGACATAAAAATAATATGGATGTGCCTGCAGATTTTTTTTCACTTGTACTACACTGAGAAACATTGGTGGAGCCCTCCCTGGAGCTGAATGGATGACCAGTAATCACAAAATCATACAATCGTTCAGCTATTATTCTGAGCCCGGATGCTGTTTCCCTAATCGACCTCTCCAGCTGCACTTTCATATGTGATGGGCCCAGTTCCTGTTATCACATGATAGACGTGCAGTTGCTACAGTCCTGCGATTGCTGGCAATCACCATAGAAAGAGAGTCAAGCTGTGACAGTGATGCTTAAGCTGAATTGGCTGGTGGATATGAAGAGGGATCCTGAGGGGAAGCTCTGAAACTGTGCCCTGTTCCCTCTGTCCTGTTTCATGTGTCTCCACAGACATCCGCACTCTAAAGTGTCACTGACACCTGAGGGTAATCTGCTGATATTTTGCTGTTAATAAGTAAACCATTATTTATTATAAATTATAAATGATCAAAAATATTTAGCGTGTACTATGTTTCCGCTCTGAAATGGGAACTGTTAGCACTGCTTTTTGAGTCCTCCTGCACAAGAGTGTGCACACCTTGTCCATCAGCCAGTGACTATTTTACACACTACAGTCCACACCGGGCTCTTGGAAGAGAGAGCTGATTGGAGGAGAGTCTGATGATGACTGATTAAATCTGCGGAGGCTGGATATTTTTTAAGATTTAAGACTTGTAATTGCATTTATAATGTCTTATTTGGACAGGGAAGTTTTTTAACACACCTGCAAAATGTAATAAACTGCTGGCTTGGTCACCTAAGGAAATTGCGACTGCCACTTCCCCTGCGGACACACACATTACATTACACGCAGTGAGTGGGAGGAATTGGTGACCGTTCCACATTATTGTTCTGCAGTAGAGGATTTTTTTTGCCAGGAGGGCATCTGTTAATCCAATCGTTTTAGCCTCGGTGGAGCGCAGTATTTTTTTGCCACACTTTTTCATGTTTGGCAGTGATGTAGCACATCGGTCAGGATGTTGAATGTGTGATTCATGCTGTTGTTATTGTCGCTGTTGTAATCAGATTCCAGTGCTCAGGATTGAGGGAGGTAGTGCCCTAATGCACCTGGGACTATCAGAGTGGGGTTTTTGGAGCTCACGTGTGGACCCAACATCACCTGTGGGAGGTCAAATCTGGCTGCTATTGAAGATTTTTAGGGAAAGCAGCTGACCGTAAGTCACCCCTGTTTAATGTCATAATACACTACCCCTTAGAGGTGCTGCCACAGGTGAAATTGCTATTTGTTTGTAAGCGTAACTTTGAGGTCCTTTTATTGGTAAGATGATGTGGTGTGTGCAGAACTCATTGGATTTCATGGAAGAGAATACACTAGGAATAGATATGAAATTACAATGCAAAGATAAATAGGTATCATGTTAAAGGACTGCAGTTTATATCGTGCTTTCCACAATCTCAAATTACTTTAGCATGAAAGGAAGATCAACCTAGTTTTCTGCAACCAACGTGTAGCACCTGCTGTTCAGAGCAGTGGACTGAAATATCCAAGATCCAATATCCAAAATAAATGAAGTTTATTTATAAATAAAGTGTTTTTGAAATGCCCTCATCAAATCCTGTGCTACTCAGTCTTCCTGACTGTCTTCCTGTGCTTCACACCAAACAGCCTCTGAAAGTGTAAACGCCGGCATCAGTGCCACGGCCTATTGGTCAGTATGTGTGCCCTGTCTTTCCAGCCACAGGTCAATAAGAGCGGCTTTTCCCACTGACTGCTGCCCCCGCCCTCTTCATAGATCGGCCCCGCCTCTCACAGTGCATGTGTGAAATCAGCGGCGTGTTAAATCAGACATGCCCGTGGGGAATCGCATCGATCGAAGAAAACGCACAGTTTGTATCAAATGATTTTCAGAGGCTAATGATGGAGAGAGGGACGAGGAGATTAAAAAATGGGAAAAGGGAAGGCAGGCTTTGCCACGCTCTCTGCAGTCAGCCTGAGAGGCTTCTGATATCAGTCATGCTTCCTCCTCTTACTGATGAGTTAATGAGATCTTCCCTGTGGACTGACCTGCGATGGTTACTACTTTTTGGAGTAAGATCAGAGTCTCACCATCTGCTTTTTGAAAGCCGTGTATCTGCATGAACTCAAGACATTGATACATTGTGCGTAATAGACTGAGTTTTCATAGCTTTAAAGGAGCACTGTCACACTTGTTTCAGTTGAGATTATTTTATTAAATGCTTAAATTATGTGTGTAGGCCTTTTTAAAATCACCCTAAGTGGATCCATTTCCTAAATATGGGGCAAACTTCTCAGGGTAAAACAAGCTTGAATCTCCAGCCTGTGTTTCCCAGAAGGTAACAGGTGCTCAAACTCCACCCTTGAATGCAGAGACAGGTTTATGGACGGCCACCCATCCAGACACTCCCACGAATATATGGTAACGTTAGCATACAAATATCACTGAGCGATATGACTTTGGCGAGTTAGAGGACAGGCTTTTCGATTTTGACAACAGAAATACAATCTTACATTTTTTTTTATCCGGAATATTCACAGAGGAAGAATTGCGTGAGTGAGAGAGGCAGACATCGGAGGACGAAGGAGGCAGCCGAAGCTAACAGAGAGCAGAGAAGTGGGAACAGAAATGGGTGTCAGTGTGGGAACTGTGAACCCGTGCATACGGAGACGTAGAGCCTTTGCTGCATGCGAATGGGGTTGAGGGCGACGCCTGTCAGCTGAAACCGAACGCGGAGTTTGCATCAGTGCCGATAACAACTCTGAACCCTTGCTACATCCTGCAGTATTTACCAACTTCTTCTGCAGCAATTGGAGTTGAATTCCAATTTAATCCATAAATTGGAAGAAGTATCCAGTTATTTTATGGTTCCTCCTCCTTTCCAGTCTGCCCTCTCCTCAGGATCACCACGTTCTTCGTCTTGGCGATCATATGGAAGCCTTCAATAGCTGTCATTCATGAACAGATCAAGAAATGTTGCTAAAATATCAATTCCCACAGTAAAATTTTGGGCTAATTAATTTGCATGGTGGCTTATCTGGTGAGGGGGGCCGTTAGTTGTCCATTAAGTGTGTCTTTGGCTCAGATGGTTTGGGAATTGTTGTGCAGCTTGCCTGGCCACTTTGGACTGAGGTGGGGAGGGGGGGTAGGTTGTCCATTGTCCCTGTCTGACACAGTGAGAGGTGTACACATTTTTAGGGAGGTTTGAGGACTGTTCCCACACTTCAGGTCTGGCTTCAGGTCTCCAGTCAGCCCCTCCTCCCAAATTCAATTATTCAAAGAGTTCTGTAACCCAAAAGCGGTTTTTCAGGCTAATGTTGCGTAAGCCATTGTACATTTCCATTCACCTGAGATGATCTGGTGCCACCCCTAAATAAGTCTGCCCCATAACTTGGATGACTGTGAATGCTGCCATTCATAGAACCTGACTATTTACCAGTCATATACTCTCTCTCAGCCTGGTGTTGCTTTCAGGAGGTGGGGTTGATGCTAAATGGCCTCTTTCATGTCTTGAGTTTATGTGTTCCTTCCACCTCATTTGTGTGTCTATTTCCCATATTGCATACCAGTATTCATTTATGTTGAAGCCAACTCCAGTCAGTCATCAGTAATGATGTATGGCACGTGAATGTGTTTCTGACTCTGCTATGTTATTCAGACTACAATTGCCATTTTATTGCAAATGTCGTCAGGATGGTTTGAGCCACAGAGTGCAGCTGCTTGAGTGTTGTTGCTGTACACAGGTCTGCTGACCTGGGCCAGCGCTGCTGCGGTCTGCTTCAGTTTGTGCTGCCCTGAGTGGCATTTCCCTCTTCACTTTCTGCCTCTTTAACCTGCAGCTGCTTCATTTTGGGTCCCTCTGGCCTGTTGATTAATTTCAGTTTGTGACCTCTTTACCCTGTAGATCAGCGTTGGTCTCTCTATGGGAGGGGAAAATGCAGATTCACAGCAGCGGTGAAACTGTGACACTGCGCAACTCAATGCCTGCTGGGAGATGTCTGCCTAATCCTAGGGAATTATGCAGGCAGCTTTATTTATTTATTTATTTATTTATTTATTTATTTATTTATTTATTTATTTATTTATTTATTTATTTATTTAGTATCTGTACAGTTCAGCACTGTTTGAATGGGACCATAGAATTCCACTGTGAATTAGTCAGTTTTGTTTCTGCTGTTTGCTTAGTGATGTGTGACTGGCCTATGTGTAAGCTTCATTCTTTTGCATGTGTGGTGGAAGTATATGAGAAATGGTGAACAGTGGCAGTGGCTCAGTAGTGCTCAGTTTTGGCTAGTACCCGTGTTCAGGGAAGGGGGGTATTGCAAGGCCCGTGGTGGGAACATGATTTGGTCCGAATCAAAATTATTTATGTGCTTTGCGCCTGTTCGTCAAAAGGCGGTTTGGGGGTTTCCATGGCAACCCTGGGAAGACTCCGCACCTGAATGTGCGTACTGGTGGTCTCTCCCTGGTGCATGATTCCAGGGCCCTGCCTGGGGGTGGGGGTGGGGGGGGGGGGGAGCTGCACTATTGAGCCCAACATCAGCCGCTGAGCTGGAAGAATCCGAATGAGGCACCTCCAGTCTCCACTGCTCACAGGAGAGGCCCTCAGTGTCGTAGGAGAGAAACCGATGATTCCTGCGAGCTGTTCACTCCATGCAGGCTGATGCAGCGCTCGCTCTCTGCTAATGGGTCAACATTACCATTACCATTCAGCTCTCTGCTTATGCTACCTCATCATTGGCCTCACCAGGGTAAGAGAACCTGCCATGATCTCATTTGGGACAGACAGAGGCACACAGAGACTCCAGGGGGTTGAGACGGGAAGGTGAGCAGGGCCTGTAAGCACATACAGTACAAAAACACACTCTTTCTCTTTGGTAACATTTGGACACATCCCAGGATACAATTCTGCTCAAGTGAACCCAGCACAGGAGCGGGAGGAGATTATTGTTTATTTCCTTACATTTACTATTTTCTCCAGCACAAAGACCTTCAGTTTTTGCTGTGGGGAAATAACCTTTTTCTACGTTTCCCTTCTGTATATTCCCGATGCATTGTGCATGCCCCGGGGTCTGTGTGCGGATAATTGCATGATGGTGTGAGCTCTGCGGTATCAAGGCTGCCGGAATCGAACAGCGACTGCTCTCTTCCAGGAAATGAAATTTCATGGGAGCTCTTCTAAAACAGCAGGAAATGTAAAACATAAAGATAAAATTATAGACAGAAACATTAGTTAATTGTCCTCTAAAAAGGCAATTTGGTTCAGAAGGAAAGTATGAAAGTGCATCGGATGGATGTGCTTCTAGTTTTATCGTGTAAATCTGGTAATTGCTCATAAAAAGGATTTGTACCACATGCAGAATACTGCGGTTATAAAATTGGAAAATGACTTTTAGACTTTTAGACTCAATGCAATTAGGAAAATCGTGTAGTATGAATGTGTACTAGACCTTTGTCAATTTTATGTAATGGTAAAATGCACTCTTTGGTTTGTAGATCAAATCGTTCCCTTTAAGATGAATGAAAGTTACATTGAAACAGACTTGCTTCACTGAGGTGCTGACAAACCTTTGTTTTATACCAATTAAAAGCATTTCATTTCAGAGAACAAAAGATATGTACTGTTTCTTTAGTGTAAAAAAAATCTGCTGAACAACTTTTCTTGTTTTTTTTGGGGTTTTTTTCATATTGCGGGAGTGCCCAAAGCACTGGAGCTATTTTGGTGGTTGTTATATTCCTTTATTTTCAGCATTCAGGCCCTTGGCTCTCTCCCTCTCGTTAATTCAAAGCCTGCTCAGTCCGGGCGCTAATAAGGGCTTGATAAAATATTAAAGCCTTTTATACTCTGGAGGTGAGTTTAAAATCTTGTCGTCTGCATGTTCCGGAGTTTGTGTCTCTTCCTGTCCTCTTGTTGCTCTCTTCCCTGCCAGGACAGAAACAGTCCAGATCCAGTGCACTGGTTCTTTGTTTCAGAAGCCTGTGCCAGGGTTAATTAAATTAGTGGTGTACTACTACAATGCTTCATGAAATTAGTAGTGTACTACTACAATGCTTCATGAAATTAGTAGTGTACTACTACAATGCTTCATGAAATTAGTGGTGTACTACTACAATGCTTCATGAAATTAGTGGTGTACTACTACAATGCTTCATGAAATTAGTGGTGTACTACTACAATGCTTCATGAAATTAGTGGTGTACTACTACAGTGCTTCATGAAATTAGTGGTGTACTACTACAATGCTTCATGAAATTAGTGGTGTACTACTACAGTGCTTCATGAAATTAGTGGTGTAGTACTGCAGTGGTTTTTGAAATTAGTGGTGTACTACTACAGTGCTTCGTGAAATTAGTGGTGTACTACTACAGTGCTTCATGAAATTAGTGGTGTACTACTACAGTGCTTCATGAAATTAGTGGTGTACTACTACAGTGGTTTGTGAAATTAGTGGTGTACTACTACAGTGCTTCATGAAATTAGTGGTGTACTACTACAGTGAAGACACTTTCTAAGTCTGGCCTGGATTCAATCAAAATGGATCCTTTGTCTTCCAACGAAGTGTGTGTATTAATTCTGACAGTTGCTAAACTTTGGTCTTTGTGAATTGAAGCTAAAGATAAGTGTTGATTCCTGCCTGTCCTGCCTGTGTGCCCGTACAATGTTTCTGTGCAATGCTAAGTCTGTATCACCGTGTTCCAATTGCTGGGCTCAAGAATTGAATAAATGTTTTCATGAAACTATGGACTTCTAAACCACAAGAAATATCAAAGACGGCTTGTTACCAGCTTACAGACTGTGGTACGAGTTTATCCTGAACGGCAATACGAGAGCCCTCTGCATGCAGCTGCACACAGTAATAGGACTGCAGTGATGGTGGTTTTCTTACTGGGTAAACCTTCAAGTTTAGCTCTTCCTTGTTCTTTTTGTGCAGCTTGTGTTCTCCTGTGTTCAGGGTCTGCCTGCAGGTCGGAGGGAGCTTCATTATCTCTGTGGCCGGAAGGTTGAAGTGGCTGTTTCAGCTCACCACCATTCCCCCCCTCTCCCCATTGCTTCTCTGAAAGCACACCCCTCGTATTGGTGGTGGGGAGAAGCGGCTCTTGATTGGCTCCTGGCTGCATTAGCAGGCGGAGGCCATTGCTGCAGTCCCTGAGGGCTCTCGATTGCTCTTCAGGTGAGCGCTACAGCTGCTGAGGGACCCTCTATGGCACACTTCTGGCAAATGAACCAGCACAGAGCCACCTGCCCCTGAGGACAACACATATAGAAGAGCACTATGAGCTGCCAGAACATACAGATTCTGTCAGGTTAGCTATGACCACACATACAGTAACGACAGCACGTACTGTACAGTGGAGGATAGTTATAACAACATGCAGTAGAGGGTGGTTATAAGCACATAAAGTGGAGGGGGTGGTTATAAGCACATAAAGTGGAGGGGGTGGTTATAATGGCACATATTCTGGGTGGTTATAAGGGCACATACAGTGGAGGGGGTGGTTATAATGGCACATACTGTGGGTGGTTATAAGGGCACATACAGTGCAGGGGGTGGTTATGAGAGCAAACACTGCAGCTGTTATTGGTGTAATCTGTGGTGCGTGTCGGTCAGGAGCCCTGCTATGTGAGAGGCAGGTTTATTGCAGGCCGGTCTCTTGGGGGACGTCATTACCCCCGACTCCCAAGAACTCCGCGCTGCTCTCTCTCCTCTCGCACTTACTTATGTACGTACATGCACACTTATTTCTTTATTTATTTACTTCTGTGGGTCAATTATGTTTATTACCCAGTGATGAGAGATTTAATCGATTGGCACAGATGCTGCAGCGGTGCGGTGCTTACTAAG
This sequence comes from Conger conger, assembly GCF_963514075.1. Taxonomy (NCBI): domain Eukaryota; kingdom Metazoa; phylum Chordata; class Actinopteri; order Anguilliformes; family Congridae; genus Conger; species Conger conger. The sequence continues at coordinate 11,818,146 of NC_083765.1, forward strand.
TACCCTGCGGAGGAGACCTGTGAGAGAGAGCGAGAGTGTGTACGAGTGCGTATGTGCGTGTGTGTGTGTGTGTGTGTGTGCATTTGTGTTTGTGTTTATGTGTATGCGGTGCTATTGGGAATTCTATCTCTGCGAGCATGCGTGTGTGCGTGTGAATGTGCACACATGTGAGTAAGCGGTAAGCAGTGATCGCTGTATTGAGACTAGGCGGCTGGCTGGGGTGTATGACGGTGTTGAAGTGATGTTGGTAGACTTGGAAAGGAAGCCCTCCTATTCTCCTGATTGTCCTAGAGGTGTTGTGGCTCTCGGCAGTGCTGCCACAGTCACTGTTGAAGAGCGCGGGCATGAGCTGAATTTCAGAACGCGTTCTCCCCGCTGACCGCGCGGTCTGAGTGCAGGCTCCTGGTCCTAGTGCCGCGCTGTTCACATTCCTCAGCTGATGAAAGAGGCCTTGATTGCTTTCCCTTATTTGTGGGCATATCCTTGCTGCGTTGCCTCTGGTTACCATGGTAACAACAATAAGCGTACTTGTAATGCTGTGGGCTTCAAAGACGAGATTGAGATTGAAGAGGGTAGGTGGGTGGGTGGGGGGTGGTGGGGAGAGGATGACAGTCAGCAAGTCACAAAGGAAATACCAAGCAATTCTATTGTCACATGACCTTTAAGTCCTGTTAAAGACTGACGGAACAGCTTACGGAAATAATAACATCACTATAAGACGGGGGTTAAATGGAGTGCATTAATACATGCCCTTGTTTCACTGTGAAAGTGATGTAATTTTAATTTTACAGCATCTATTCAGATCAAAGCCTTGATTGACTTGCCTCATGCTGTTGGAGTTTAACAGAACGTCCCCCTTCACCGTGTATGTGCTTAAACTAAAGTGACATTAAAACAGCCTTAATCTGAATCAGTTGTGGAAATACTGACAAGTTAAGCTCACAGGAGCAGGAGGGCTGCGCTGTAATTGAAATGACACTGTGGCAGTGTCATGTGACTCTGCAGTGTGGAGATGGTGGTTCATGGGAGTTCCTTACTGAACACTGCTGCCTCATCTCACTGCAGGCTGTTCAGTCCTCTCACTGAACACCACTACCTCATCTCACTGAACACCGCTGCCTCATCTCACTGAACACCACTACCTCATCTCACTGAACACTGCTGCCTCATCTCACTGCAGGCTGCTCCCTCCTCTCACTGCAGGCTGTTGCAGCACCATGAGAGACCATGCATTGCACTGCAGACAGAGGAGTACAGGATATAGGTCCCTTTTGGCCTGGGAGTGAAGTTGTGCTGGTACCAAATTACTCTATAGTGTTTAGTCATATGACCCCGGGAACCTCTTCTTATTGATTTCCCTGAAGCTGCCAATGACCCACACAGCTCAGATCAGTCTGCATGGCAACTCACATATGCACGCACACACACATGCCCACATACGTATATGCATATGCGTGCACATATTGTACACGGCCACACATACACATACACACACGCTCTCGCCCTAGGTGCGGTTTTGTAGTGTCTGAGTGAGTGAGCGGGCGCTGTGCTGTGACATCAGCACACAGATGTCCGGCGCCTGGCCTGGGCCTGCCTGTACAGTGGTGCTGAACCCATCTGGACAGGCTGCAGATGGGCTGGCCAAGATGACAGGCCAGCGCTGTGCCAACAGATGCTACTGCTGAATATCTCACACACACACACACACACACACACACACACACACACACACACACACACACACACACACACACACACACACATACTGTACACACACTCAGACGCACACACTCAAATGTGCACACATGCACACGCACACGCAGACACACACACACACACACATGCACATGCAGACACACACACGCACACACACACACACACACACACACATACACACATGCTCACACACACACACACACATACACAGACATGCGCACATGCACACACACACACACACACACATGCACATGCAGACACACACATGCACACACACACACACACACACACACACATACACACGCACACACACACACACACACACACACACACACACACACACGCACACACACACACACACACACAGCCCTGACCTTGCAGCTGTGGATGTGCAGTATGGCAGTACTGTCCTCCTCTGGGTCAGTAATTAATCTGCTGGTGGGCTCAATGAGTGGCCATCTGAGTGGGTGGTGCTGTTTGCGATTGGCTTAGACAAGAGATCGCAAATAATTGTTCTCCAATGCAAACAGTGAAATGTCTATTGTCAGGGTGATAGCTGGGAGGGTGGCATTCTCAGGCAGATGGGTCACATGACTCCCTGGGGCTGTTGAACAGTGCTGGTGATTGGAGGGGAGGGTGGAGGCACCGCCTGCATGTGCTTTGATTAAGGCGAGCAGCTGGCAGTCGGAGAAAGGGGATCACATCACCCTGGACCACTATCTGCATGAACCATCCTGACAAAAGACCATAGATCATAGCAGCTGTGTCTGTATCAGGGTCTGTGTGTGTGTGTAATCAATGAATGTATATGAAGATTAATATATTTCTCAGGTGCTTTTTGGGAGCTGGTGGGCTTTTGTCTGTTCGCACTAGAGCAGTTCCTCTAAATCGTTAAGCCCCTCCATTTTATGTCATTTCTTATTATTCAATGCGAGCGAGTAGGCTTTATCGCATCATCGAATGTGATTTCTCTCCCTCTCGCTGAGTCACACAATCATGCATTTGCTAAGGTCATAGTTCACAGCTCTCTCTCTGTCCCTCGCTTGCCCTCCGTCTCTCCATCCCTTGCTCCCTCTTTCTCTCTCTCTCTATTGTCCTGCGTAATCTGTGCTGCTGGCCGGCAGAGTCCTCTTCCCTCAGCGATGGATTAATGCAGATTAAGCCTGCCGCTATTTGTGTTCTCTGCCCTGCCCCCCCTTCTCCCTTCTGGACATTTAAATCCAAACAAAACATTCGCATGTAAACTTCAGGAAGTAATCACAGTCTCATGCAAATGACATGAAGTAATTACAGTCACATGTAAACAAGGCGTAATCCACAGCATCAAGTAATCGCAATCGCATGGAGTGATCCACGACGCGACGTGCTCGGTCAAATGTAAATTGCATCAGGAATTCACAGTCACATTTAAGACGAAAACGCGTTTGTGTGCAAATGACCTGGAATTTTTAAAATTGCATGTAGCTAAATGACAATAATAGTCATATTGTCATGTACGTTACATGATGTAATCACATGCACCTGTAAACAACATGAAGTAATGAATTCACGTGCCAAGCATTAGGCAGTGGTTGGCCCACTGATTCTGTATTTGCATTGCAGGCGGTTGGGGCTAATTGCTTTCAGGGTTTTTATTTGAGCTTTTAGCACTAGGGAGATGAGCCCTGCTGTGTTGTTGGGGGTTTAATTTCCTTTCAGGAGAGAAGACTATAAGAACAGTTAAAGAGGGAGATTTCCAAAACACAGTGCCCTTGAGCAGGCTCCATTTTCTGTTGTGTTTCATTGTTTACTGTGAACGGCGATGTAAACCTCCCAAAATCTTCACCAAAACCACCCCCTGCTCCCAACCAGCCCCCATTTTCAAACTCTTAGAGGTGGGGTGTAGTGTTAGTGGTGGTGGAATCCTGTGGGGTGGTGTTACAGACAGTGGGGAGTTGTGTTGTGGTGTTTTGGGAGGTTGGGGGTTGTGGTGTTGTGTTTGGGGAGTTGGAAAGGTGAGGAGCTTGGTGTAGTGTTTGGGGAGCTGGGGAGTTGTGGTGTGGTGTCATAGGCAGTGGGGAGTTGTGTATTGGGAGGTGGGGGGTTGTGGTGTAGTGTTTGGGGAGGAGATAAGTTGTGGTGTGGTGTTAGGTAAGGTGTGGGTTATGGTGCTGTGTTAGGGGCGTTGGAAAGGTGAGGAGCTTGGTGTAGTGTTTGGGGAGCTGGGGAGTTGTGGTGTGGTGTCAGAGGCGGTGGGGAGTTGTGTTGTAGTGTTTGGGGAGGCAGTTAGCTGTGGTGTAGTGTTTGGGGAGATGTAGCGTGATTTATTGAATGAGGAAGCTCACCTCAATGCTCATCACTGAGCAGACCTGATATGTTTGATAGGAATAAATGTATGTCCTGCCCTTAGATAAGCCTACTACACATCACCATGTCGACATGCTGATGTTTATTGTCCTGGTAGGACAATGGCTGTTTCTCTCCATATTGTTCAGAGGCCTGAGCATGAATTGTGTTGCAGGGGGATGTATAATGGGCTATTTGTTTGCCCTTCCCCTGTGTTTTGAGGCACCGGGGAGAGACAAATGCATTTTTCCAGTCGATAAAGGGATGGAGGTGTGAATAACACAGGCAGAGAGTCAGAGGAGTATGTACGGACTGGCTCCTGCCACACACAAACACTCCTCTGTATCAACACTCTGCTCCCTCTCGTGTTTAATGGCTTTAGTGTTCGTTTGCTGTCCTGATATGTTGGAATGAAGAGGCCTAATTCCCTTGTGTAATCAAGTGTGGCCAAAACAGCACTGGCACAGCTAGACAGTTTCATCTGTCCATCCTTTCCTCTCCCCTGGGGATGCCAATGTACCCAGCATGAATCTCTCTCTCATGAGAATGCCTAGACTGTTCCCAGCATGCATCTCTTTCACTGTCACTGGAGTGAATTCTCTGTTTAAGACCTCTGTGTGTGTTGTCTGAAATGGTTGAACTCTATTTGGCCAGCAGCCATACCACCATGCATGCTGAATGGTTGAAGCTAAGCAGGTGTGGGCTTGGTTAGTACTTGGATGGGAGACCTCCTGGGAAAACAAAGTTCCTGCTGGAAGTGGTGTTGGTGGGCCAGTAGGGGGAGATCTTCCCTCTGGTCAAGCAAACCCCAATGCCTCAGCACATTGATGGGGTCACAGTGCTGTAGAAGACACCATCTTTCAGATGAGATGTTAAAACCTCAGCCCTGACTTGCACTGGTCATTAATCATCCCATGACACTTTTTGCAAAGAGTAGGGGTTTCCCTGGTGTCCTGGCTGAATTCCCAACCTGGCTCTTTCAACCTGCTGCCTAATCACCCCCTGATGTACTTGATGTACTGATGTACTTGGTGTGTGGTGAGCATTCTGGTGCAAAATGGCTGCCGTTGCATCACCCAGGTGGGTGCTGCACATTGGCGGTGGTTGAGGTGAGTTTCCCCCCTCATCACTGTAAAGCACGTTGAGTCACGTTGAAAAACAACGCAACATATGACATATATAAATGCAACTATCTGCAGTATCTAGACCATATTTCATATGAGGGATAAATGTTTCAGCAGCCTTTGACACACTTCATATGAAAGGGCTAAATGTTTGTGTCACGTTTAGCGCACTTTGCATATAAGGGGTTAACATTTTATATGAACAGGGCAAATGACACTGCATGATGTAATGCTGCCGTACATATGTATTAAAGGTGTCGCCGTTTCAGTGGTTTGTTACCACGCTTTGTCTAAAAGGTGTAAACGATTCCGCTGTATTTAACACATCCTTTGTAAGGATGGGGTAATGTTTCCATGGCATCCGGCCCGGCCGGTTTCAGCGACTCAGCAGAGTGGTTTCAGTTGAAACATGTGAAATTAAGCTCGGTTAATCTGTTTCGCAGCGCAAAGTGATAAAAGTTTCATTAAGCAAACTAGAGCGGGAGCGGGAAGCGGGGTGGGGGGTTGGGGGGGGGGGTTTGATCAGCACAAGCGCGCCCGGATTCCCTCTCCCAAGGTCACTCAAGGAAAGAAGACTGCTGACTACCAGCCCCCTACAGGAACCCTGCACACTGCACCGTATATGTGCCTTCCTTCCATTAGGCTTTTTTTGGACTGAATTATTTGGCAGTTTGTTATTTTCTTCCGTCTGCTTATGTTCTCATTGAGAGCCCCGTGTGGAATTCAGATTATTTGTATTGCATGTAGTTTAGCTTCTCCATGTGGTAAATGGTGAGACATTGTGAGGGGTGATTTTGAGAAAATCATTTCCGCAGTGCTGGATTCAGCTTATCCGTGTCTGCAGAGGTTTCCCATTGTTTGTTTTTTTTTTTGCTGGTGTGAAAAAGAGGTTTGCAAAATCCAACAAGCAGTAATCTTTATGACTTAATTTCACTGGGTAGTGAGTACTGGAGCAGGTGTGCAGGTAATCGCATGGGTAAGGAGTAAGGAGTAGAGAGGGGCTGGGGGTCCTCTAGCTGAGCCAGGGCACCCCACCTACATTCTCTCCTGGGGTGCGAGTCGGGTGCCATGGGAGAGGTCAGTCAGTTTTTATTTAGGGTGTTGGCTGATAAATTATAATTGACAAAGGGCGGCCTGTAGCGTAGTGGTTAAGGTACATGACTGGGACCCGCAAGGTCGGTGGTTCGATCCCCGGTGTAGCCACAATGAGATCCGCACAGCCGTTGGGCCCTTGAGCAACCCTGCATTGCTTCGGGGGAGGTTTGGCTCCTGCTTAGTCTGATCACATTTTTACATTTTAGTCATTTGGCAGACGCTTTTAATCCAAAGCGATTTACAAGTGCATAGGTTCTACCATAAGTCAAAGCATCACATCCAGAACTAGCAAAATACACATGAAATGCTGTTCTAAACATAGTTGTCATCGTTTTTTTTTTTTTTTTTTTGGGGGGGGGTTAGACAAGGATAGGGATATCAGAAAGGAGGGGCAGGGGAAATCAGGAGGGAGGACTAAGGTAGAGTTTGAAAAGGTGGGTTTTGAGTCTGCGTCGAAATAGGGGGAGGGATTCTGCTGTTCTGACAGTGGTAGGCAAGTCATTCCTCAACTGTATGCCGCTCTGGATAAGAGCATCTGCCAAATGCAATTAATGTAATGCAATGTAATGCAATGTAATGAGAACACATTTCAGTTTCCACATCCCCTCTTGCTGCAAGCCCTTCTGGGAAAGCCTTCCCTGGCCTTACTGATTGCCTTCCCAGGCCTTACTGGTTGCCGTTGCTGTGAGAGACGTCATGAGAGGAATCGGGTGATATTTCCCGCAGACATGCATCCTTATAAAAGCTCTATACCAGTAAAATTGAATTGAATATACTGGCGCTTGTCATGGGCCAGATCCACACGTGGAGTGCTCTTTGGCCTGTGTAGTATTCACATTATAGCTGGCCTCTGGCCACGGCTAACTGGCCACATGTTAACTCCAGAAGCAAAGAGAACATACAGTCTGGAGGATGAGTCTGCATTTTCTTGACACAATGGAATGGCATTAACTCACCCTCCGGCTCCTTACTCGCTTTGCAGAGGTTGTTCAGTTACAGCAGGATAAAGCCTTTAATCCTGGACGCAAGAGGGAGTGGGGGGACGGGGCCATTTGATACGGAACCAGAAAGAACGAGCTGCCCTGGCCGGAGATTAGAAAGATGTATCATACATTTAATCTTTAAAAATGATTAGTTAACGAGTCTTTATCGCATGAGTCCTGATGGCTGACTTAATCTGACGCCAGTGGCACTGTCCTTTTCTGCTGCCCCCAATAGGAGTGGGATTATCACTGGGGGGTGGGATTTGTGTGTTGGGCCAGGGTGGTAATGGGCAGAGGGGGGAGGTGTAGTCTCATGGTCAGCATTAGGATCACTCTGCTGGCTTCCTGCTGTGCAGACCTGGGGGCTTCTGTTCCCTTCTGAGGAGTAGCCAGGCCTGCTGGTTTTCAACATTTAAGGTTCCTTCACACTAGCTCTGTTAATGATAATGACAACTATAACGATACTAAGTTTCAAAAGCATACACTCTACATCTACGATATTGTTAAACTGTATTGTTCTGCGTAATTTGGAAGATGGAGGGCAACTATTTCACCGATTTTATATCTGTACTGTACTCACTTTCTAGAAAAAGGCACAGTCTTCGAATGTGGGTACATTAAAGGTATACACAGGTGTCTCCCAATACATGCACAGTTGTCAGCATTTTCTGTGGCAGTTTTATAAATGGGATCAAGGCAAATTTCAAATCCTTATTCACATGCCATACTGTAGTTCAGTAAAGTGTGAAATGTGGGATGGATGTCATGGGAAAAACTGTCAGTGAAACATGCAGTGCTAGGACTTTTCACTAGAACTCACTTTTGATTGGCTGCAGGTATTTTGAGACTGCATGATAAAAAAATCACTCTGGGAGTGATTTTTTTGGGTGCATTTATAGTAATTGCTGTAGTGTGAACATATGCATTCTGTTTGCTTAAGACAAATATGCCTATATCATTATAGTCATTGTCTTAGGTGTGAAGGTACCTTTACTCTGAATTGATGGCTGATATTGAATGTGAAAATAGAAACCAGTAGACCCTCTGGGACCAGGGTTGGAAACCCCTGTCCCAAAGGCCACAGAAGGAGAACCTGCGGCCCCTCCAGGTTTATTGCTCTGCCAAAGTTTACTGTCTTTTACCCCTGTCCGGAGATGTTCTTCCCTGGTGTAGGGGTGTCCTTGCTGGCATGAGGGACCATGGAGGCTTGGGGATGTATGCCATGAGTAAGGGCTTTGGTGCCTATTTAACTTAAGTGAAAGAGCATGGGGCACACCATCTCCCAACAAAGTTATCTACAAAAGGTGCAACCCTCAGTATCCTGCTTTCTGATTGGTCTTGGATCATATTCCTCAGTTTACTGATCTTCTATATGAATAAAGCATCCTGGCTACTTTCATTAATCCAAAACACCCAGAATGCTGTGCTGCCCCTAGTCCTTTGTCCACCTGAGACCTGCTTCAGACATAGAATAAGGAGGATAGTAAGAAACAGAGAAGAGGGAATACCTTGCAGTGTTCTTTTGTGGTAACACTGTTTGTGACCTCTTCTGTAGTCATGTTTAGTATTATCCAAATTTTTTTTCTCTTGGTGTTTTTTTCTCTTAGCCTAGGCTTCTGGTGCATGAACTGGCTCGAATTGCTGTTTCATTTCTGAATGAGGGAAATACTTTTAAGGTTATTAAGTTACCCAGCGGGGGTGATATTAAGCTTCACTTGAAGCAAGGGGTGGTCATCCATATAAACACAAATGAATGTGTATTAGTGTATTTTAGTGTGTGCTAGTTTTTTTTTTTGGGGGGAGGGGGGGGGGGGATTTTCCTGTGGAGTGTTTGATAAGGAGTTAGCTCTGTGCTGGTTATGACTCCAGCCATGGAAAAACCAGCAAGGAGCCCTTTCCATGTTGGCTTTTTCCTCTTTATTGTGCTGAATGCTTAGTTTTGAAACTGCTTCAGTGATAATGTATAACCACTGCAAACAGGTCTACGTGCTGTTTCTTAAAATTATTTCCCCATAATCCATAATACAGATATCATTGTTGCCGATTTCTTGAGTTACTCTGGAAACTCTTGAGTTACTCAGAAAATATCTGCTACAATGAACTTGAAAAACAGAGGTGACAGCACTGTCACTGTGGTTTTCATACACAGTATGGCTCTGTAGTCCCTTACTAGAACATTTCCACCTGAGATATTACTGTGAAATACTTACAGTAACCACAGCATAATAATGAATGCTGTATCTTTTATTTATTTGAAGGGTGTGGGAACTGGCTAAATATTCAGGATTAGGGTGAACTGGAGGCTTGTCTGATCATTTAAGATGAAAATGTGTATTTCTGAGGATATGTTATTAAACCTTCATCAAGGAAAGAACTCAAAAGTGTACAGTTTAATGTTGACATTCGAAAGAGGCACCAGGGAAGTAATGTGTGTTTACAGCTTTAAAGATGAGCATTTAATCCAGAGTAATTCTGTGGAGATCCCTGGTTATGTAGCTCTGCAAGAAGATTACTGCACTTTGATGCTTCTCTGGGACTCAAACTCCTGTTTGAAGTGGGGCAGATCTGATGTGCGTGTGTGTGTGTGTGTGTGTGTGTGTGTGTGTATACGTGTGTGCATGCATGCCTTTGTATTTGTGTGCATGTACGTATTGTGTATACATACACTCAGCGATCACTTTATTAGGTAGACCTGTCCACCAGCTTGTTAATGCATATATTTAATCAGCCAATCATGTGGCAGCAACTAAATGTATAAAAGCTTGCAGATATGGTCAAGAAGTTTAGCTGATCTAAGTGACTTTGACCGTGGAATGATTGTTGGTGCCAGACAGGGTGATTTGAGTATCTCAGAAACACCTGATCTCTTGGGATTTTCACGCACAACAGTCTCCAGAGTTTGCAAAAATGGTGCGAAAAACACAAAAAACACCCAATGAGCAGCAGGTCTGTGGGCAGAAAAACATTGTTTATGAGAGAGGTCAGAGGAGAAGGGCCAGACTGGTCAAAGCTGACAGGTGACAGTAACACAAATAACCACGCATTACAGTGGAATGCAGAAGAGCATCTCTCACACAACACACAACGCATCAAACATCTGAGTGGATAGACTGCAGCAGCAGAACACTTAATACGTCTAAAAAATATGTTTAACAATTACCTAATAAAGTGCTCTCTGAGTGTATGCTTATGTGTGTGTTTGTCAGTTTGTCTTTCTGGTATGTGTGCTTGCATTTGTGCTGAGATCCTGTGTGTTCCTGCCACTTATCCACAATAAACTCAGAATGAACTCTTCAGTGGATTTATCAACTCAAAGTTGAACTGTACTGAAAAGAACCTCTTCGATGATAATAATATGTGCACTGAAAACAGTATGTGCTGGTTCATAGAATTATTTTCCCATAATACCAGTACCAGTAGTGCAGATTCCTTCCTCACGTACCTTCCGATAGAACATTCCTTCAAAACTGAACTTGCAAATCCGAGACGTGAGAAGCAGCAGAGTACAGTACTGTCACTGTTTCCATACACAGTACGGATCTGTGGTCCCTTATCTGCCTGCATCAACAAGAACATTTCTACCTGAGATACTGTTGTGAAATACTTGGCCAGAACGTGATATAGCGGTCCTCTTAGCCCTGTCCTGGACAACCACAGGCCTGATGGATTTTCCTGGGTTATACTTAACTGATGAAGGAGAGCAGCTGATTGCACAGTTAACTCACTTGTTCTCTTGGGTCTATATTTGTTGTTGATTATAAGTGTAAGGTGTGATTAGAAACCAGGTGACCCTCCAGCACTGTGAGCTGGGTTTTTGTCCCCTGGCTGTAATCTGTTCGTCCCCGCTGGGAAATTGATTTGTGTTCTTTTAGGCCAGGCTTATTGTGCGTGTGTCAAGCACCCCTGGGACACACTACCTCAGTGCAGTTTGGTCTGTAAGCTGCCAGTTCACAGGCCCTTCTGATGGAAAACCCTCACCTTTCATTTCGTCATACCGTCCCATGCTGGGAACAAACCCACCAGAAAGGTGTATGTCCTGTCTCAGGAATGTGTGTTCTATTTAATGTTGGTATAATTGTGTCATGTAATGTCCTCATGTAGTTGTTCAAGGCCTAGTCCCCTCTAAGGAAATGCGTGAGATAATTCACTTTAAGAGACATATGAGATGGGTTAGAGGGGCCATCTTGATATAGACGTTCACCTTACCACATCGTCATCATCATTTCCACATCATCATGGGTACTGTTGCTGTTGTTTTATGGCAATGTCTTCCATGAGCGGTGGTCTTTACGAGGGGCTGTAAAAATGAAATGTGGTGTATTTATTTCAGTTTATTTCGGGGGAAAACAGGCCGGAAGAGGAGCTACTCAGAGTTACCAGATAACTCATAGCTTAATGAGCAGATGGAGAATGAGATGCGAGTGAGGTGCACGTACAGAGGCATGCTGGGAACATAAAAACAGGAAAACTGCAGACTGAAGGGGGGAGGGTAAATAATACCACAGGAGGTGAATAATTTGGGTGTATTTGAGAATTCTTTACCCTTGGCTCCGGGAAGGGCTTTGATGAAAGCCAACAGCCTCTCAGCAATGCCCACCATCTCTCTCCTAGCACATTATTTATCATCCTTATTCCGGCTACACATCTCTTCATCTTTTCCCGAAAGACTGATCCAACTCTAACCCACTTTCCCCTTCCATAACCCTGCCTGCAGCCTATCTGATCAGATACACAGCTGCTACAGCTTCCGGAAACAACCATACTGAATAAGAAGTTATGTCACATTCTGTTTGTTACCAAGGCCTGCAATTATGCCCAAGCCCTTAGCTATGAGTGCTCTTTTTTAGAGAATATGTTTAGTTAAAAAGCTAATTTTACCTTTCTACTTATGTCCTCATCTTCCGGTAAGTATCTTTTCCGTAAGACAGAATGAATAACAGATTAAATGGAACTTCTCTGAATGATTCAGAAGGTACCAAGGCACGGTTTGCCCTTCCATGGTCTCTTTGCCTCGATGGAGGTCCCCTGTTAGTGTGAGTTCAAGGTAAAGTGTTGCGTTAGTTTGGCCTGGAGATTTACTTTACATGCAGAAAGAAAAGATAAGATTGTTAGACTGAGAAGCCCCTGGCCATCTTGTGTGTACTGTCTGTTTTAGAAATGGACTGGACACGGTTTGATTGTGTTTTGTCTGAAAGAAAGCCGTGCACTGGAGAATGATGGTTGTATTTCCTGGTTGGATATTGGAAGATTGTGTTGTTTTCTTTTACATCCTCTGAAGCTCTGAAGCTCTGATGTGTTTCTGCTGAAACGAGCTCTGTGCTGTTTACACACTTTCATTTTTATCGAGTCACCTGATTAAATCCTTCTTTGTGTTGACTGAACTGATTTAGACTCCTACCCCTATTCTGTCAGTGCGAGTGATTCAAGCAAGCGTGATGCAGTAAGATAATGGTAAATGCAATGAGTGCATATTCTTAACACATTTGGATGCAGGAAGGTGCAGTGAGCGCATTATCTTACCATAGTCTGCTAAAGGAGAGTGCAGTAAGCATGTTATCTTACCATAGTCTGATAAAGTAGAGTGCAGTGAGCATGTTATCTTAGCATAGCGTGGTAAAGGAGAGTGCAGTGAATGTGTTATCTTACCATAGAGTGGTAAAGGAGAGTGCAGTGAATGTGTTATCTAACCATAGCGTGGTAAAGGAGAGTGCAGTGAGCATGTTATCTCAGCATAGTCTGCTAAAGGAGAGTGCAGTAAGCATGTTATCTTACCATAGTCTGATAAAGTAGAGTGCAGTGAGCATGTTATCTTAGCATAGCGTGGTAAAGGAGAGTGCAGTGAATGTGTTATCTTACCATAGCGTGCTAAAAGAGAGTGCAGTGAGCATGTTATCTTACGATAGCGTGGTAAAGGAGAGTGCAGTGAGTGTGTTATCTTACCATAGCGTGGTAAAGGAGAGTGCAGTGAGCATGTTATCTCAGCATAGCGTGGTAAAGGAGAGTGCAGTGAATGTGTTATCTTACCATAGTGTGGTAAAGGAGAGTGCAGTGAGTGTGTTATCTCACCATAGTGTGGTAAAGGAGAGTGCAGTGAGTGTGTTATCTTACCATAGTGTGGTAAAGGAGAGTGCAGTGAGTGTGTTATCTTACCATAGTGTGGTAAAGGAGAGTGCAGTGAGTGTGTTATCTTACCATAGTGTGGTAAAGGAGAGTGCTGTGAGTGTGTTATCTTACATGTCTAATGCAGTCTGATGCAGGATTCTGGAGTGGCTCATTCTCACTGAGCGTTCAAGGCAGGAGATGAGCTGTCCTTGGTGCTGAAAGCACGGAGAACAGGATGTAGAACAGAGTTCCCTTTTTGAAGTGCTGCCGTCTTCCTGCTGCAGGAATGATCCGGTGCTCACACCATTAGCATGGCGTTTCAGTTCGAGCTGTTCATGTTCCTGGTCATACTGCTTTTTGCTTAACCACTATTACATGAAAATAGTTGCTGATAATTCCAAAGGACTAAACAATACTTTCACTTTGACAAGTGGAAATGTTCCTGACTACAAGTCTGGCAGGCTTCAGAACAAGGAACCCAATTGCGAGGCCACAAGTTCAGAGTCTTTATTGAGTTGGTATCAGTGTCCACAGGCGAAGTTCGATAACCAGCAAACAGGTGTAACAGAGTTCAGGCGGTTCAAGAGTGGTAATACAGGCAGAGGTCCAATAGCCAGGCAAACAGAAATAACACAGGTAATCCAGGGGGTAGTTGAGGTCACAGGCGGAAGGTCCAAAACAGAAACCAAAGGGAGTCCAAAACAGTGGGTTAAAGAAACACAAACAGAAGATCCAAGAAGCGGTGGTCTAAAACAAAACACTCCAAAACAGTCAGGAAATAACGCTGAAAAGCAAGGCGGAAGCACATGACAACGAATACAAGTCACAAAGGGGTTTAAATACACAATACTAATTGACAGAAAATGAGGGACAGGTGAGTAGAAACAGGAAGGAAGTACCAATATGGAGCGGGAGGCGGAGACTAATAGCACGCAGACGAAATGAATGAATGAAGGTGAGTGAACACGGAAGACAGACTACGGTGGCCACAGAGGGAACAAAGAACGGAAATGCTTAGACGTATGACAGAGAACAGAAAACACAGATCATGACAGAGTCATATTTCATTTGCCTCCTACCCGGCTCATGTGCCCTGTGTACAAAATATTGTCATTTTTAGGGTAGAGCCACTTTTTCCTTTCCAAAGACGAAATGAAATTGGGCACCAAGGCCAAATCAGACATTTGACAAATAGGTATTAAAAGTCACCAGGGAAAGGTGCATAGTACTCTAAAGCTTTTTATACAGAAACTTTATTTATAAGATAAAACGAAATATGTCCAGCAGAAATACATTCTCAGTTTGTGGGTAGGTAGACTACTTAGAAGTTCTCAGATTGTGTGTGTGTGTGTGTGTCATATATACTGTTCTGTGCTCTAGTATACACTATTTGTGTATATTTCTGTAATACTATCCTTGCTGTGACATCTACTAGCTCTGTAACTTACTAGCACAATACATTTACCAAAAACACCAATCCTGGCTAGCTACCTAGCTAAATAACTAGCTAGCTACTTAGCTAGTAGTTAGTTATGGACTAACACTTGTTGATGCCTAAAATTATCACTGTCATAACATGTAGTTAGCTTTAATGAAAAACTGTCAACGCAATCGGATTTGGAAAACTTATATCAAGGATTTATTTTGCGGAAGCTCTCCTGTTAGGTCAATGCATCTCTACGCTGCAAGCCTGTGAAAAAGAGAGCATGATTTAAAAGTGAAGGCATAACCAGCCTGCTATCAAGTGACAGAAATATAGTGGGAAAACGCTAATGAACATAACCACATTTACATGCTGTGAAAAATGTTGTCGAGAGTTATGTCCAGTAGTGGACCTGAAACTTTTTTTCTTCTCCATGGCCGTATATATCATAAAGCTAGTCACAAACGCCCATGCAGGTAGTTATTTCCAAAAGGACGTCTGGTCCTAAATGCAGTGCGTCCACAGAAATGGCTGTAAGGCTGTGGTGCATTTTGTGACCAGGGGAGCACGCGGTTTGCACCATTATTCCTCTTTGTCCTCGCTCCCAGCAGAGTGAGAAATATTGCAGAGTTTGAACTGGAGGCTGTGGGTTAGATGTGTGGATAATAAAAGGCTTATATATGGGCCGGAGTCTAGTTCCCCAAGAGCATTCATAAATATCCCTGCAGAAAAACCATTACCCACAGCGAGAGGGACTCTCACCCCCAGCGAGACTGTGCTGTCGTGATAACCACGCTCCAAGGCCTTGACCACACCTCCTAGGCACTGGCTACACCCCCTCCCTGACCCTGGCCACATGACTAAGCCTTAACCACACCCCCAGGCCCCACGCTTAGAAATACGCCCCTCTCCAAATCTGTCCCTCTGCGCCAGCGTCCTGATCCTCAGGCAGCCTCTAGCAAATAACGGAGTCTATCTCTAACCTCCTCAGAGTCCGCTGCCTGCAGGGGTGGCCCTGCCCCAGCTGCCCCAGTCAGAGCACGCTGTGCTGAGTGGCTCCTTCAATCGCGCTGTTCAGCCGTGATACGCTGTACTCAGCGGTGCCGTTGCGGGTTCTGTGCTGCTCTTGCCTTGTTCACTGATGCCGTTGCATTTCAGCGGTGATGTGGTGCATTCAGCAGTTCTTGTATTGCATGCTCAGTGTTCAGTGCTTTTGCGTGTTCGGTCATCGCTATTTCCGTCGAAACGGCCCCCGGTGTCGTTGTAGGGCCGCAGAGACACTTTGAATGGTCATTTATAATTCATTATCAGACATTCAAACCTCCTCATACATCATCTTTGTTCACAGTGACACATTAGGCCGTCTCTTGCGGACGACGGAACGAAAAATGTAGATTTTAGTGGGCTCTCCAGACTGGCGTAAGTGTTTATGGAGGCTTCATTAAAGACGGGCGGTAATGGAGCTCTCCGCTCTCCCCGTGCCGCCCTCAGCCTGCAGCTGCTACAGGAGCCCTTTACAGAGACCTGAGGACCGCCACGTGCGGCCTGTTCCAAACGCCGGAGACGCTGAGACCATAAACGCTCCGTTTCTCTGGGGAAATGGAGCGGTAATGAAGGCAAACAGGCTACTTCGCTCTGTGCGCTGGTGTGAAGGGGCAGCCATTAGTGAAACGCATTCAAGTGCTAAAGCTGCTTTATAAAGCGCATTTTGTTCCATAATTTTATGATTGAATAAAGTGTAAAAAAAAAAAAAAAATCCATTACTTTGATACCTTTTTTTTGTACTTTTTTAAAGCAGGCTGGAATAATGTGAGCGTGCTCCTATGAGGAAGGCTCACTGCTGTAAAAACCATCTGCCACTGGTGGACCCGCACTGCAAGATATGAATCAGGGGAAATCACTTTTACGCCTTACTCAAAAAGTTCTCCATATTGATTATTTGAAACATATATCAAAATTTGCACTCTACCTGTATAATTAATGTGTTGAAGAGTGGTGTAAAGTCTTTTTTCTACGTTTGCTGTTTTCCCTTGGATTAAGTGGGGAGGGGCATGGACACTTTGGATTGGTGGTTCAACCAATCACATGTCTGAGAAATGATCTACCAAATGCCCAATCAGAGGCCGGATGTGGAGGCATCATTTTTATTAGTATGAGAATAGTTCAAAGCCCTGACTAAATTACCCTACAGAATTGGGAGTAACTATCAAACAGGTGCCAGCAGGCCTACATTACGGAGGGATAACTAATGACGTACAGTATAATTATGGCAACAGACGAAAAGTGCGATGCTCTTCGCAGAGAAAGAAATTGAGCCCTGTCGTACTGTACTGAGCTGAATGGGGCTCATACAGAAAGGACAGGACATGAGCTTAAATGGCTCTTATGGATACAGATGTAGTGATGGCACTGTCTCCTACGTCCTTCCCAGTTCTGTATGAGAACAGGGAATTATTCCTATCGATCTGCAGATCTCTCTGTGGTCTAACTGTCATACAGCTGACTCGGGGCTCACAGAGCAGGGTTGTTCTCTGGCCTGTGCGGAGATAGTGGTTTAGTACAGCTGTGGGTCATTGTTGTGGCTCCATCTCTGGGACAGACAGTGTGAATAATTCCAATCTGCTGTATCCTTGTGTGGGAGATCCTCATGACCTCTGATTGGCTGCAGCTTGAGTGGGCTGGCTCTTTGCCAGATTCCCGCCGCTCTTTCCATGGACTCTTAGGTTTATGAAGTGAGTCACACATAGGCATGAATGCACTCACTAAATTAGACTGTTACATGTGACCTCACATATACACTTGCACTGTGGTGACACACACACACACACACATACATGCGCATATATGGGCATCTGCACACACACACACGTACACATGTACAGTGTACACGCGCACACACACAAACATACACACCCACGTCTCCCATGCTTACTCAGTCACAAGTGGCCCTGGGCTGCAATTTGTCTTCTGCCATCATTTCCCCTGGAGATTGCAGAGTTTATGTAGATAATTGAGAAAGTAGGTTAGGATGAATGCGGCTGCTGATGTAACCACTTTACAGTAGAGACAGCGGGCGAGAGAGGAGAGAGGAGGGCTGTGTTGACGCACGAGCAGCTTCAGAGGGTGAAGTCTCCCTTCAGACAGGGCTGTGTGAGAGGTGTGCTCTGGTGGAGCTACTGACACACACTGGGGACTAGCACTGCACTCACGGGGGCCTACAGACACAGACTGGGGATAGGCACTGCACATACCGAGACCTACAGACACAGACTGGGGATAAGCACTGCACACACAGGTTACCTACAGACACGGAGACTGGTGATGACTGCACTCCTTTCCCTTGTATTCACCTGTGTTTGCCTGCGCCCTCCTGCCTCCACTGGCTCGTAATAACATGCATTCTCCATCAGGGGTAGGAGGAATGATCAGGTGTCCAGATGTTAAGAGTTTTTTGTGGCAATTTCCTCTTACCCTCCATACTTGCTCATAGAGCACCATGGATCCATAACGGCTACACTGAGCTTCGGCCTCAGTATAGTATTTAGCTTTTCTGATGTTTTTTCATCGTCCCACTACTACTTAACATGTACTGTAATGTTCAGGCACTGATCCAGGCTCTCGCGGGAGAGCCCCACTGCTGGGAGGGGAAAAGGAAGAGCACATTGGTTTCCAGTAACAGGTTGTGTAGCCTCTTCATAAAGAATCCTGGATACTACTTGGCAACATTGTTAAACAGGGAAAATCATTTAGTTTTCTAGAAAGAATATTCTTTATATTTCCTTGTATTTTTATATGTGTCAGTGCATCTCAACTTTTTTTATATACTCAGTCTGGAAACATATTTTAACCATGGCTCATTTTTCTCATTAATCAATGAGTGCCTGCCAGCAGCTTGCGATAGATTAACCATTCGTAGAATATGAGTGATTGTGATTTTGATCACTTTTTAGAAGACACTCTACATCATATTCATTGTTTAATTTTAAATCCAATTTGCTGGGGTAAAGAGCCAAAGCAACAAAATAAAAAATAAATTCCTGTCCAAATACTTGTGGACTGCACTGTATAATTTTTCACTAAATAAAACATATGTATCCGGATATGATTCAACATTATGAAACATTTGAATGTGTCTTATTGAGTGAAAAAATGAAAACACTGTTAGTTGCCAGTAACGGAGCCTTCCATAAATGCTTTCTTGATGAGAATCCAAGCCCTGTGATTTCCAGAGAGATTTGGCATTCAGCACTAAATAATTCCATTAATGTCATCTGAAGCCACTTGCACAAAACAATCATGTCTCAGACAAGCCCAATGTTACTTTTTATGTTGGAAAATAAACCATAATGACAGCAAATGGCAACAACGGCTATCATATTGACAAATACGCAAACAACTTGGAGGGGGCCAGCATTCCTTTTTGTGTGTGTGTGGTCTGTGTGTGTTTATGCCCTGGTGGGTGGGCAGTGCTTCTTTAATACACTGGATTATTGTTCAACTCATTGTTTCCGGAAGGTTCTCCTGTATGTATCAAATGCATTCCATCGTCGTGCATCAGGAGCGATTTCAAACTGGGGTAATTTTCATCATGAGAGGGTAAGAGGGATGTGAGTGCTCTCAGCTTGGGAGAGCTCAGAGCTGCGTTGAGCTGAGTATGCAGTCTACATACCCACCACACTGTGAAGAGTTTGCTCATCAATGGACAAAACTACTGTGTTGTGAATGCTGCAGAACATCTACAGACACACAAAGCCCTATACAGCTGCTCTTGGGAGGGCAGTAATGCCGCTAAGTTCAGGTGTGTCTCCTTGACCTTGATTTGTGTCTAATTTTAGATTGGCCCTTATGTTAGCCTCCTGACTTGTGCTTCCTCTTATGAATGCATCATTAGTGGCACAAAAGAACACAGACGAGTGCAGAAATGCAGCAGTTCCGTAGCCGGGCAACCTGCGGTGGCTTTGGCACATCTATCACCTGAATTATCCCTGTCTTGTGTGCATGTGCGTGCACTGTACGTGTGCGGGTGTGTGGAGATAACCACAGAAGAAGACGTATGATTCCGTCCTCAATTCCCAGGGAGATGTCCCAGGACAGGATGTAGGTATCCTGCAGTTTGATGTGTGGCCGTGTGGCACAGCAGGAGTCAATGCTTTGAAGACAAAAGGCAGTTTGATGGGCGAGAACACTCCTGTGGAAACTGTACTCTAGCTGTAAATAAATAAGGAAAAATGATGCTGAAAAAAAAGTCCTCGACATACTGTTGCTTATATAGCTGTGGAGGCAATTTACTGGTAGCTTTTTTTTAAAAACACACTTGAAAAAAACAGTGTGCTAGATTGAGTCCAGTGTGTTTTGCTTTAATGAAAGCAGGTCCCAGGCGCAGTTGTTGGAGGGAATGTATTCTCACAGCACAAATATCCACGGCTCCTTCTGTCTCAAGCTGCTACGCCAACGCTGCAGAGAGGGAGCGGGGGGAGGCGGGGGATCACTCCAGCCCTTGTTCTTTTTTCAATTAACAAATCGTCTGACTACACGGCTGACTTACTTCTGTCCTCCACCACTATTATTCGTCTTTTTTCGTCTGCCACTTGTTTCAGCTCAGCAGGGGCTCCCGGGGAAATGAATGCTGGGTAAAATAATGAAGTGGTATTCTGCAGAGAGAGCAGTTCTGAGCTGTGACAGTGGCTATGAGCCAGCTTTTTAGCCCTCTCTTGCTCCTTTTCTCCGCGTACACATTTCTCTGCCTATATGGCGTATTTATTTTTAATTGAATTGGGAATAATCTACAAAAAACTATTAAGGCCAGAAATAATGGAAAAATACAATGGCTTTTTTTGATTTATGGTTGTAGTATTTCTCTAGTACTGCATTATTTCTATTACATTGCATTACAAACTCTTGGCAGACACTCTCATCCAAGTATCTTAGAATAGTGGAGATTGCCAGTGTTACTCTCAGCAATACAAAAATGTGTGTGTGTGTGTGTGTGTGTGAGAGTGTATATGCCAGGTAATGACAGGTGCTGTCCAGAAAAATGTAATTGGGCTCAAATACCTACAGCAGGCAGGAGTGACCCTCCCCTAGTTCTGGAGAGACAGTGTCACACACAGTTCTGAGAAGTGAGAGTGTCTCTTGGCCACTGTTGAAGTAAGAGGGTAATTTGCCCAATTCTGAAGAGAGCAAGGCTTTCAGACCGTGCTGTGGAGAGTATTGTTTACCGAGTGCTGCAGCGAGGGTCACTCAGCCAGTTCTGCTGAGAGAGGGGTAGGGTATGGGCTCCCTCTGCACGGGCACACCGACTTTTTATTTTATTTTTTTACATTCCTCTAAGCAGAATCTCCATTCAGAACTTCATTAACAAATTCATAGGATATCATTCCCGGAATGTATGTAAACGTATTAACGCTCGGCTGATATAATCCTTAGCATTCAGACTGATTTCACAACCTGTTAGTTTTGGAGATGGATGTAACAGAGGAAGGAGGGCTTTGGGGAGTGAGCACTGCTTCACTGCAGTAGTGTGTATCTTTGATGGCACGCTTTCAACTGCATATTTCCAGAGCCCAAACCTGGTTTTGTTTCTTCATTTGATTATATTTGGGGGAAGTTGGAGAGAGCAGTTGATGCTTTCTCAGGGTCTCTATGCGTCTCCAGGAGAGGGGAAAACTCCAGCCGAAAAGTACATCTGGGGCCGGTAGCAGAACTGCCGTCAGCTGTCCGTGGTGGGCTTTTATCTTTTATTTACGGTTTTGAGGTCAGCTCTGCTGCTGCTTCTACATGCTGTCTGCTGTCTGTCGCTGCTGGGGCACTGCACTCACAGATCACACGCGGCTCCTGTCACCCACTGCTGGAAGCCTGTGAGCTGGCTGCACCGGCTTAGCCTCCCCTCTGCTCTGGGCGGCAGAGGTAAACATCCTTCAGCATCCCTGGGAGTTTACCCTTAGACCGAGTCTGTAGCAATGCTAACACGGGGACTGCGCATTTATTTCAAAACACCCTGCTGTCTCTGTATGCTTAACCTGTGCGGTAATGTACGATGTCAGTTTGAGAGATGTCTGCTGAGATCAAACTGAAGTGGCCTTAAAGCAAGCACCATGTGTTTTCACACATCCTCCGTGCCCTAGATAACACAGAAAGGGCAGTGTGCTGTTAAAAACACAGCACTGACTCCCTGCGTTGCTGTTCTTTTAAGTGGGAAATTGGCAGACCTGTCGATAAGAGGCAATGGTTTTGAGCTCCTGCTGGTACCCATTGAGGATCTAAAGTATGGGGGCACACACACACCCACTGCAGCAGGGGGGTCTGTATGAGAGCACAACATGACGCACGTGCGTGTGTGTGTGCATGTGTGTGTGTGTGTGTGTGTGTGTGAGAGAGAGAGTGAGAGAGAGAGAGAGAGAGCCCCCGTGGAGCTGCACACTGATCTGTCTGCTCTTCTCCTTTCGTCTCACCAGCCCCACCATTACCCCCCAAGTCTGCTAAATTCCATTCACTAAAGCAGAGAGCTTTACAGATGGTTGAGAAAGTGGAACAGTGGGTGCCCACAGTCAGTGGTGCTGGTTGAGGAGGTATGGCCGGCAGGTGGTCAGCCATGGGAGTCATGCACACTGCACAGAAACACCTGTGAGCAGCTGGGTGTAGGGCGGATAGGTGAATACAGGAAGAATAGATGCCTGGAGTTCCTGTACAGTGGTGACTGTGTGGATACTGGTTACTGGGAGAGGAAGCCAGAGTAAGAGCGAATGGATTGAGTGTGAAATGAAATGCTAAAAATAGCATTCTGCTTCCTTAGCTTCGCAGTGCCATGCAGTCTGCCATCAGTGAAGGAGGGCCAGTTTCCTCTGAGTGAGCGTGTGTGGGTGTGTGTGTGTGCATGTGTGTGTGCATAGGGGTGGGTGTGTGTGTGTGTGTGTGCATGGGGGTGTGTGTGTGTGTGTGTGTGTGTGTGTGCATGGGGGTGGATGTGCGTGTATGTGTGTATATGTGTGTGCATAGGGGTGGGTGTGTGGGTGTGCGTGTGTGAGTGTGTGTGCATGGGGGTGGGTGGGCACAGTTTGTGAATTTGAACTCTGCATGCACACGGCTCCCTCACACACGCCCCGCTCCCTCACACACACTCCCTCACACACGCTCTCTCACACACACTCCCTCACACATGGCCTGCTCCCTCACACACACTCCCTCACACACACAGCCCGCTCCCTCACACACAGCCTGCTCCCTCACACACACTCCCTCACACACGGCCCGCTCCCTCACACACGCTCCGTCACACACACTCCCTCACACACACTCCCTCACACACGCTCCCTCACACACACTCCCTCACACACGCTCCCTCACACATGGCCTGCTCCCTCACACACACTCCCTCACACACACAGCCCGCTCCCTCACACACACTCCCTCACACACACTCCCTCACACACACAGCCCGCTCTCTCACGCACAGCCCGCTCCCTCACACACACGGCCCGCTCCCTCACACACGGCCTGCTCCCTCACGCACGTTCCCTCACACACAGCCCGCTCCCTCACACACGGCCTGCTCCCTCACGCACGCTCCCTCACGCACGGCATGGCCGCCCGCTGGTGCGCTGTCCTCACAGCCTCCCCGCATTTCAGCATGTGCCAAATCTCGGCGCACGTGACCCGCCTGAGTGAGGGAATTGATTTGTTATCAAGCCAGGAGTGGAATGTGAGAAAGGGAAGGCGAGTGCGTGCCTCTGTTTTACAAAGCGGCTGTAACGCTACACTCCCAAACAAAGCTTCACAGTCCGCCATGCGCGATATTGATTTCCGCTCTCAATTCTCCACTCTCAGGTGTTTACTTGTGTCTTGTGTTTGATTATGCGGTACCCAGGTGGCTTGTGTGAGTGCTCAGTATCCAGGTGGTGTTTATGAGTGTGGCTTGGCTGAAGCACAGCTTTTGTGAATGGAAGCAGCATTTCATTTGTCTCTTAAAGAGAGCTACTGCATGCTTTCGGTGAGAACTTTGGGAATGAGCAAACTGCACTCACACTGCACTTCGACTGGCCGGATTGCTTATGCGCAGAACTATTTTCTGTTTTTCTACTGTGGGTATTACAGTGCTTCACATTAGGGTAGGAGGGGATTATTCACTCCCCTGGGCCACAACCATAATGCTCGCCAACATCATATCAACTCCGTTAGGGAGCAGGTGGTTCATTTTGTCAGTTAAACTGGTCAAAGATTCATAGATTACATTTGTAATTGAAGATTTGATTACAGTACGGACAGTTAGGGGATTGCTGCTGCACATAAATACATAATCATACCGTTTTAATAAGAGGTGCAGAATATTTTTGTTAAGCCCCACTGTGAACAATATGAGAGAGAGGAAAAAAAGGTATCCTCATCATCGATTGATGCCTGCAGACGGATTCTAAAGACACGCCACTTGTCAGCTGCATTAAGTGCATACATTATTAAGCTGATGATTGGAAAGGAATCTCAGGCTGCTTCTCCCCAGAGCTGCTTCAGCCAATCGCAGAGCAGAACTGCTTCCGCCAATCACAGAGCCACTGTATTTGGGTCACAGTACCGTGTGGCTCTGTTGGCAGATGTATTACTCAGTAATCTCCAAAAACCAGTCTGAGAAAGACCAGTGATTCCTGTAAAATTCTAACCTATTTTAAGAGTCGCTGTTTTCTGAGTACAACCAATATGGCTTTTTTATTTTGCGGCAGCTGGATTAAGACCAAGTGGCATCATCAATACAACCAGCAACTGTACAGTATATTTCTGAGCATTTTGATTAATGCTCAGTAGATTTATGATCATTTTGATCGTTGTCGTTAGTGAAAAGATCCCTTTGGATTCATTGAAATGTGATATTTCATTTGAAGCCAGCCATGGTTAATGTAAGGAGAATACACATCCTCCGTTAATGAAGGAAACCAGTGACGTTATACTCGTTATGAGTAATTAAACTTGTACAGTGAACTGGTAAGAGAACCTCCAACATCTACGCAGGGAAAAATCTGAAACATGTCCATTCCCTCGCACTGCTGACCGGTCTGAATGGGGTCATGAGTGTGACCACGTAGCCCACTGCTTGTCTGGCTGTTTGTAGACGGGTCTCTCCTGGCCAGATTGGCCCTGGAGTATGAAGGTGATCAGTGGGTCCAGGTCCTACTAATGCCCCTGAGGGCTCGGAGGTGGCAGGTGGGGATGAGAGTTTACAGAGTTTACAGAGTTTCTGATTCATTTGTCAGCATGGTTCATGCCCTCTTGTGTGAGTTTATACTGCGTGCCCATTGGGTTGCGGTCTGAGACCCTGATTGGGCGGTCTTACATGATGACAGCGTTATGTGATACTCCGTCGATTCGATCCTCTGGACTGCATAACTCTCTGGACTGCATAACCCTTCCAGCTACAGGGCAGTGCGATTGTGGGATTCAGATTCAGTGACTGCGTGGTGACTCATGATTCAAACACAGGCTGACTGTGTGAGCACAGTGCCCTCATTGGATTCAGTGACTGTGTGGTGACTCATGATTCATACACTCTTCGCCAGGTGCATTGTTTCTATCCTGGCTTCCAGAGGAGGAAGGCTCACAGGAAGTGTGAAGGCTACCGCCTCCTCTCTTAACGTCACTGCTGTTGAAAAGCCCTTCACATTTTCTGCGCAGTGCTTTCCACAAAGCACCCAAACTCACCCGTTCTGTATGAATTCACCCTACCCTTGTATAAATTTGCGCTGTATTTGTGCAAATTCCTTCTGCGTTCCCTGCCTTTGTTTAAATTCACATTGACTTTGTATTAACTGCATGCTTTTGTATTAATTCACCACGGGTTTTACAGCTCATTCACATTCTCTGCACACCAGGTTGACTAATTGACAGCAGATAAAGATGTGATGCAGAAGACATACAGTTAGTCACAAGATCATCTTGAATACTGAGTAGAATTGCTGACTTCTGCTGTGTTTGCTGATGTACCCTTCATCACCCACCCAATGTCAGAAAACATTCTCCATTTCATGTGAGGTGCCTTTAGAAGGAAAATTACAAAAACCATTGAACAGTCTTCTTTATCTCAGTGCTGACATCTTTTAACCACCCTCTGAGTTTGCCTCTGGCAGTTCTACCTTTTGTGTTGTCTTCCTTTTTATATCTTTTTGGCACAGATGTGTGATGCACGCTTGTATAAGTGTGGGAGTTTACCTTATGAGTTTATGTCTGTATGGGTGAGCATAGTGAATTTACCTGCCTGAATGCGCCGTTAACTTATTTTCCACCTGGTGGTCCTCTACAATAGAAATCTCCTGAGCACAGGTGAGGAATTGCATTCAGCATCAGAGAGAATATGATTCATGCTGTGGGCAGTGTATGGTCTTGTTGATTGTCATGTGGTTTATTGAAGGTTTGGCTGTGTTTGTGTTTATAATGGAGATGAAGTGAGGGAATGGACTAAGCTGATGAAATGGTTAGAGTTTAAGATGGTGGATGGTTAGCGTTGTAAGATGGTGGAATGGTTTATCGAATGGCAGTGAATTAGGCCTAGGCTGTAATGGGCTTCTATACTGACCTATAGCGCTGTTTGCTTTGTGCCTTGTAAAGTCAGAGAGATATGTGTGAGCGCTGGTGTAGTGCTGGATCAGTCCATTACTCTTGCGGATATTTCCACTCATTTCCAAGTCTTCAGTGAGTTCAGCTTTGCTGGGAGCAGTCATCATCCAGTGGCTACATTCAATTTGCCTTTTTTATTTTACGGTAATAAAAATTGTATGAATTTATGGCCAAAAATCCAATTAAAGAGATTATTGGAACATCTGTCAGCAGTTCTGCCTAACTGCACAGTCTCATTGTTAATCTGAAAGCGTGAGAATCATGAGAGTGTGGGTAAGAGGCTCTGATTGGAGGAGACGTGAAATCTCCAGGCCCCTCTCTCCGCCTAGTTATGGATGAGATGAGCTCTGTCTTCACTCAGGAGTGCGAAAGTGGTATTTAATGGGCCTGCTGGGGGAGCCGTCCTTGTTGAGACCAAAGGCTGCATTCAAACCACTGAGAGCTCTTTGTGGTGGATATAGCGTAGTGGTTAAGGTAAATGACTGGGACACGCAAGGTCAGTGGTTCTAATCCCGGTGTAGCCACGATAATATCCGCGCAGCCGTTGGGCCCTTGAGCAAGGCCCTTAACCCTGCATTGCTCCAGGGGAGGATTGTCTCCTGCTTAGTCTAATCAACTGTACGTCGCTCTGGATAAGAGCGTCTGCCAAATGCCAATAATGTAATGTAATGTATATTTCAATGTTTGCCATTGGTGCTAATTATTTTCAAGTCTAGAGAGAGGAAGGTGAAAGCATGGCTTCTTGGCTGTAGCAGACATGTTGCGCATTTGAGCGGAGCTGGTCTTGAAGATGCTTGAATGAGCAGTAGGGTAATGATGAATGACCTTTGTGCTAAGGCACAGAACCAAACAATGTTTCCTGAGGCGCATGTGTGATTCCTGGGTGTACGACTGGACGGGTAAGATGTGGATGGTTTGCTTTAAGTTTTGGTATCATTTCAGCTTGACTCCATAGTGTGTACTCCAATTTATATGTGTGTGTGTAAATGTATGTTTGTGTGTGTATGTATGTAGATGTGCTTTTCCCTGTGTCTTATTTTTCTCATTTATCTCTGACCAAGCTAATTTTCACCCACTTAAACAATTTTAATCGCATAGCATTATGCATGGGGCACAGTACACACTGTCAAATCAATGAGGGAAGAAATGCTGGCAAAGTATCCGTGATGAATATATTGGTTAGTAGAAAAAAGTGTATGCTGTGCGTTTTCTCATTTGTTTGGAATGATTGGGAAATTTCCATCTTGACAAAGCCTGAGTTATGAGTGCGTACTGCCCATGACTGCGACTCTCCAGGGCAGACAGGTGGGTGTGATCCACATTAATACCAGCCACTTTCCTGCATCCCTCTCTCTCATCCTGCAATTAAGCAGGTTTGAGCATTTGCCATTTTTCATGGACTTGGTTCTAAATAGCTTTTTCTAGTCCTATTTGCATAAAAGGGAAGATTTAGTCTGATGATGAGTGAGTAAATAAATGGCCCTGAATAAGTGAGGGCTGATGTATGGACCCTGCCTGTTTGTGTTGGCAGGGGCAGAGGAGGCTTAGGAGACGTGCCCCTGACCTGGCTCCATCACACAGCCCCCACTGCTATAGGGACCCCATTAAAGGCAATTAGAGGGATTACCCAGAGTCCCCCATCTTTACCAATGCCAGACGATGCAGTTCATCAAAGTGTTGACATTGGAAGAACTTACCGTAAGCCTAAAGTGTGCAGAAAGTTCATAGAGCACATTTGGACATAAGAAGAGGATACTGGTTTTCGGTAAACTTTGGCATTCTATAAGCTGATGGAGACACTGTATGTACTGGGGCTGGGAATATCACCTGGATCCGGGGTATTACTGAACACCCATATCTGGGATATTAATAATAATGCTGGGTATAAACCCAGGTTGGGAGTAAACGCCCATTAGCCTACTTGAATCCCTGCTTATGTGTCCCCAGCCAGCCACTGCTATGTGTGTAGGAGTGCGGTGAATTCCCTTTTACACAAAATCCTTTGTAGAAGAAACAAACCAAGAATGCATGCTTTATGATAGGTACACCCTCTCAACACAATGAAAGCAACGTAAGATGACTCCAAAAAGTTTTGCAGGCTTTTAAATGGCCGCTTATTTAATATTATTTTATTTTTTGCGCATTGTTGTCTGTGTGAACGGGGATGACATGTGGGAAGCTGCGCAGGGTGTTGCTGAGCTTGTATCAGCTCCTGCGCAGTTTTCCCAGAGGCCTGTAGTCATATTTATACAGCCGCTTCAAAAGTGATGAGATTTAATCTCACCCCAGTGCACTCCAGATTTCTATCAGACTGTGATAAGCACTGACAATGCTGGAGTGACAGGTTAGCACCTGGGTCCCGTTCAATCACTCAGAATAACACAAACGAGAGAACGGAAGGGGAGAGGGAGAGACAGAGAGAGGGGGAGAGACACAGAGAGAGAGAGAGACGGAGAGAATGTTTTGTCCAAAATACTGTAGCTTTACTGTCGAGAGTAATGAAAAATTGCTTTGCTGTGTGGATAGAGGGTGCTGATAAGAAGGAATCTTGTTTTGCATTTCCGTCTTTAATAAAGAAGGAAGCAGCTTTCGCCTGACGTATTGATTTGGATGTGCTTTATTAGCCATGCAGTGTCCTTTCCCAGGTCATTTATCAATATATTTTGGATGTGGGTTGAAAGGCTCTATGGGAGTCAGGGGTGCATAGCAGAGTCCCACTGCCATGGTGTCCCCTCAGTGCTCTATATGAGGGTCAGAATTTCTAACAGGCTGACAGGGGGACTCTGGGTGGTATCAATCTTTCAGAGGGAGAGAGAGAGGGAAGGTTATAATCAGGGTCACGCTGCACCAATGGGCTTTGAAATATTGGAGCAGAAATTGTACTCGGTGTTTGGGAGATGAACAGGACTCAAGGGTAAGTCAAGGGCGTGGCACCAGATAAGCCTCCTTATCTATCATGTAAGGTGGAATGTGAGTGCTCCTCCATCCATCATCAGAGATTAAGGATGAAGAGTGGGATAGCCCGGGCTGGTGTGCTGGTGGAGGCTGGCTGAGAGAGAGGTGGAGGAGGAATAGCGTATAGAAGGAAGTGGGAGGAGAGAATGTAGAGTTTTGTACACCTCTCTGAGGTGTGCTTTATGTGGTATAGCAACAGCATATGAAAAAACAACTATACCAACTACAAAAAAACTTTCTCTGAGTGTATTCTTCTGCAGTCATTTTTTGAATTTAGCAAATGGTCATGATCATTCTGTTAATCAAATGTTATTTTATGTCTTAACTTGCTTTTTCTTTGAACGGATTACATAGAAAATACAATGGATATGGCATTGCTGAGATTAATTATTTTTTTTATCACATTGCTTTCAGAAGGGCATATTTGGGGGTATTTTGGTGTATTTTGGTAGTGTGGTTGTTTGAACTCCACGCTGGCCGTGGTGCTGAATGTGTGTGTTTAAAGAGGAAATCTGCTTCTTAATATCATTACATAGCTTACGTATCTTATTGTGAATGACTAATGATTTTGCTCTTTGCTTGCGAGCATAATTTCCTCTCGTCTCACGTAGCATCAGAGGTGTATATAGTACAGTGGCCTCTCCCGCTGGAGAATGATGGCAGGTTGGGTGAAAATTGTGAAATTTAAGAGGCACTCTGAAAGTGAAATGCACATTCCTCAGGAACGGTGCTGATGTTGGTGGAGATTTGCATTCTGTTTAAAGAGCTGCTCAGAATTGCCAGTGTAGCCAGGGAAACGTCACCATCACAGAGTTCTGAGGAGATCGATTCATCTCCAATGAGTTATTCACTAACACAGTGACTCAACAGAGGTAAACACACGGACACGCCAAGCAGCACTGATCTCACCACTGAGGCAGAGTCCGGCCTGCGTAGCAGCCAATCCAACAGGGATTTGGAGAGGAGAGGCTGCAGGTTTAAATCCTAATGAAGGAATAATAACTCTAAATAAAAATATTTCAAATGTGGTGCCTTTTAAATCCGTCTCCGGAAGCACAGCCTTTAGGAACACTTAAAAATAGGGAGTGCTTTTAATCTGTTTTTAATCTGTTTTGAATGTCTGGATTGTACTTGGGTCTCGTCTGGCTGTGTTCTGCCAGCCTCTGCTTTGTTTCACTCTGAAGTCCAACAGCTGTGCTGCACAGGTATTGGAGTATAATGAGCAGTCCACTTACTGTAATGTGTATCTGACACAGGCTGCACAGGTATTGAAGTATACTGAGGAGTCCACTTACTGTAATGTGTATCTCTGCGCAGGTATTGAAGTATACTGAGGAGTCCACTTACTGTAATGCGTATCTCTGCACAGGTATTGAAGTATACTGAGGAGTCCACTTACTGTAATGTGTATCTGACACAGGCTGCACAGGTATTGAAGTATACTGAGGAGTCCACTTACTGTAATGCGTATCTCTGCACAGGTATTGAAGTATACTGAGGAGTCCACTTACTGTAATGCGTATCTCTGCACAGGTATTGAAGTATACTGAGGAGTCCACTTACTGTAATGCGTATCTGGCACAGGCTGACTGCAGCAGCCTCGTTACTGGTTGCTGGTGCAAGATGAGATATAGACAATCCATTCACCTGCTGTGCTTCAGCCTGCCAGCTGCAATCAGTCCTGGCTGACTATGGACACAGTGCAGTACCAGGCCCTGGGGCACAGCCATGCACTGAATCCTGTCCTGGACCGCAGCGCTGCCTGTCATTTTTAACACGTCCGTGTAATGACTAATGTGCACATATTGTCAATGAATTCAGTTTTCTGTGCTTGTTCATACCAGATTATGTGCAATGTATTGGCTAATTATCTGTTCCTTTGCCTTAAGCATAGGTTAGATTTTTTTGTTTATACATTAAACTGAGATATGAGGCAGAGCTCTTCCCTTGTACGTATAACAGACGTCCAGGATGGGTGGAGATGTGCTGGTCCAGTTGCGCTGATTCAGCGTGTTGTTGCTGTGCCACCATGTTGTAGAGTGAACTTTAGAGCCTTTCTTGTTTAGCTATTGGCGGGTTACCATTTTTTAGAGTGAACTGTAGAGTCAGGGTATCCATGGGATGTCGGTGCGTTTCTAAGATCTAAGTTTTACATTTATTTTGGCAGCTACTGCTTGTATCAAAGATTGGCAGTCAGTTTACAAGCGTCTGCTTGTGTGTGAATTTGGCGGTTTACCACAGATCAGGTAGGCCGATGCCTGCAGTCTGTCTCTGATCAGTAATGTGTTTCTGCTTTTATGCATTTATGTGCTAATACAGTTGAGTGAGCTAGCACATTTACAGTAGCACAGAGTATACTGCCACCCCTGCTGGACAGAACCAGTACTGCATCCTTCAGTGCTCACCCCTCTGCTCCATAGCATATGCACATACACACACATCCATCTTACTGTGATGTGCTTGGAGCGACTCCTTATTTTCCCTTCTGGGAGAGTTTGCTATCAAACCCTCTGTTGCCATTTTAAGGCCCACCATCCCTGCAGTGTGTGACTGAGTATCATTGGAAGGAGGGCCCGTTTGTCATGGAGTGCAGGAGGTTAGAGCGGCTATGGATCGCAGCCAGGAGGAAGAGGAGAAATTGATTCACTGGAGAGGCGGGCTCTGAGTTCCTTGGCACGCGCCACTGACCCCACTACCTGGAGGAGCGGTGCGCATGTCCATTTAAACGCACTGCGGTTTATTCAGCAGTTACTCACTAATCTCGATTAAACCATGTGTGAATGCATGTGATGACAGTGGTAGGGTGTGTCTCATTAATAGGTTGCTTGGTGTAGGGATTAGTACACAGTATGAAGGTTGTCAGGGGTAGGGCATAGGACACAGGGTGCAGGTTGTCAGGTGTAGGGCATAGGACACAGGGTGCAGGTTGCTAGGTGTGGGGCATAGGGCAGAGGGCACAGGGTGCAGGTTGCCGGGTATAGGGCATAGGGCATAGGACACAGGGTGCAGGTTGCTAGGTGTGGGGCAGAGGGCACAGGGTGCAGGTTGCCGGGTGTAGGGCATAGGGCATAGGACACAGGGTGCAGGTTGCTAGGTGTGGGGCAGAGGACACAGGGTGCAGGTTGCCGGGTGTAGGGGATAGGGCACAGGGTGTAGGGCATAGGGCATAGGACACAGGCTGCAGGTTGCTGGGTGTAGGGCATAGGGTATAGGACACAGGGTGCAGGTTGCCGGGTACAGGGCATAGGGCAGAGGGTGCAGGTTGCCGGGTGTAGGGCATAGGACACAGGGTGCAGGTTGCAGGTTGGTCCCTCTTTCCATCATCAGCTTGGCCTGTGACACGGCCCTGCCCCCCGCTCTCAGTAGGGTGCTTCCTGCTTCCTGCAGCTGCTCTTTAACACACACACACACACACACACACACACACACACACACACACACACACACACACACACACACACACACAACAGCCCGAGAGGAATGTCCTGCAGCTTGTGGAAGGTCATCCCTCTGTGTGATCTGTGTGCGCCCCTCCAGGAAGAGGGACTGCATCAGGCTGAAATGTGACAGTGGTGCATAGAGGGCGGCCTGTAGCATAGTGGTTAAGGCACATGACTGGGACCTGCAATGTTGGTGGTTCGAATCCCGGGGTAGCCATAATAATCCGCACAGCCGCTGGGCCCTTGAGCAAGGCCCTTAACCCTGCATTGCTCCAGGGGAGGATTGTCTCCTGCTTAGTCTAATCAACTGTACATCGCTCTGGATTACAGCTTCTGCCGAATGCCAATAATGTAATGTAATGTAATGTAATGTAATGTAATGTAGGTAGAGTTGGCTGCCTTATCTGTGCGCCATCTTCCTACTTACGCTTGCACAACTTTCTACTTAAAAATGAATCCCTGGCCCCACTACGGAATCACTTGAATACCTTCAGACACTTGTTAAAATGCAGAATATCCATTCACTGCAGTAATATTCATATGCAACATATCCATTCACCACCATGATAATACTCATACACAACACATCTATTGACTGCTGCAATATAATTCATATGCAACATATGCATTCACTGCAGCGATTGTGGTTATATGCGACTTGGACATTTACTACAGTACTGTGATATCATTTAAATAAAATGCAGCCGCTTACTGCTGTGATATTATTCATAAGAAGCACGTCCATCTGTGAAATTATTATTTGTACGCAAAATATCCATTCACGTACACAATTCTGTTCTCATGCCAACTTTCGTCAACTGCAATATTATTATTCATAGTCCATTTGCTGCTGCAATACTAATTTTCACATTCAACATACTCATCCTGCTCTAAATATTCATATGCAGATGTATCGCTTGCGGGAAATGTTCCAGTCTGTTCAGCATCGGGAGATCCAAGCCCGAGATGTACCTGTGTCTCTTCTGTGCCCCCATCTCCTCTGTTACAACCTGTTAGAGAGGACTCTGTGGGGAAGAGAGGGAGGAAGAGAACTGGTGAAGGAGGGATGGAGAGAAGGAGAAAGAGAGAGGGAGGGAGGCAGGCCCTGCGAGTCTTTGAGGATTATTTGCTGATAGGCGATAGCGGCTAATAGAACAGAGCAGAGGGTCCCGGGCTGGTGTATTAATATTCAGCCGGCTGCATGATGAGGTCTCCGGTGCAGACGCGCTGATGAAGCCAGGAGCCGCACTAATGAACCGCTCCTTAAGAAAGTGTCAACAGCCTGGATGATGTCTGCTGATGCCACCCGCCTCGGCTGGTCTCTGAAGGTGCGGTAATTAGGGCCGTTCTGTATGAAGACGTCGCGTCGTGCTGTTCTGCACATCGCTGCCCTTATGGAAGAGGGGAAGGAAGCGACTGGGAAAAAGATCCGATTCAGCTTGTGCCCCCAGTCCTACCTGCGCCCCCCACATCACCGGCGTCCCAAATCCCGAATCCGCACCCCTAGCACACTGAAAATGTGCTTCTTCTCTTCCTCTCCTCTCCGAGATGCTCAGGCCCGTCTGGATTTCCGTTTCCAGCGGGCCGAATGTTTTCCTCTGTCGTAAAAGTGGAGCAGCGTGTGCATCCAGGCGCTTCTGATAGTTAGCTTTGAGTTCCTCTTTTAACTCCGTAAAATGAATGGCTTCTCATTACACTCCGTTTCACGGCCTGATCTTACTGCTCCTGCAGGCTTTTGTGCCTCTCCTGGGGCTGTCGTTAAGCTGTAAACCTCGGCGCGCGGAATCTCCAGCTCGCGGTAGGAGCGTTTCTGACCCTCAGACTCTGTTTGTGGAGAACAGAACAGCGCGGAGAGCAGCTGGGTTTGGGCCGTCTCGTGTTCCTGTCCTCCACATCATCGCAAGCCCCGCAGCGTCAACACGGCTCAGTTTCTCTCGAGCTGCGGCACACAAATCCATCACATCATCTCCATCTTTCACACATCCGTGGTTATAACCAGAGAAAAAGGGCTTCAGTTGGTTCTGTGTATCACACTATATTAGAACCAGTAATGCTGCGATGAGAAACGCATATTATCTCGCCCACTGCAGCGGTCTTTGCCAATGTGTAGCCGGTCATGGCAGGTCGCCTGGCCTTGCTGGTGTTACAGTGTCCAGTGGAAGGAATGGCTCTGCTTTCATTTCTATCATTACATTACAAGTCATTCTTCATTCTGGCGTCTCCTTCTTTATTTAAAATTCAGTTGAATTTTATTTGTGACTGTGTCTCTGTAAAAAAAAACTATTCAAACAGGCTTTACAGTGGACATTAAAAAGAAAATTTGGCAAAAAACCAAATCCCTGAAAAGCGAGCAGGTGAGGTAAAGAATAACACTCAAGCTGTGGCAAGAAATGACTTTTATGATCTGGTATGATTTATGAAACTTCCTCATCATATCTGATAATAATATCTCTATGTGCCTTGTGTGATATCACAGAATAAAGCCCCCAGGGTCTTCTCAAGGGCAGTATTGTTTTACATGATGTTTTCTTGTATGTCTACATGTCTACCGGTTTTTCAGTGACTGTGACATAATTTCTTCCATTAGTAGTGTATTAGTCCTCTTTCTGGTGCCTTCAGTGATAGGTTTTTATTTGAAAACAGTTTGGCAGTGTGTTATGATATAATGAAATACAGTGTGTCTGTTGGAAATCTCAGTCCGAGGGGGTGGGGGTGCTTGCAGCGGCAATGAGAATCTTACAGTGGCTGGACCGCCACTGCTATTTGAATGTAGCAGAAACACTGAAATGTTGGAGGTGCTGATCGGGGTATTATCTGCTAGCAGGCCTTATCTTGTCTGGTCTGTGCTGCGCCCCAGCGTGGTGGGGCTGGAGGAGGCCCCTCGAACCCTCCTGAAGCAGGCAGAGACACCGCAGTGCCTGGCAGTATTTCAGCCTTCCAGCTCTGCAGCTCTGCAGACATAAACAGACGCTGTTTTACACAACAACATTGCCTTATTTTTAGATCCAATGCCTGACCTGGTCAAGAGACGCCTTAGCAAATCTAAACAGGTGTGCCTGGAGAATCAGACAAGAAACTGTAGAGACGGAAAGGGATGGAGGGAGGGAGGGAAAGAGAGTGGGAGAGGGGGGAGCAGGTTACACATCACATGCTAGCTACATATTACACACTGCAGACTACATTAAATAACATTCACAACATGAATGGTGTGCACAATGTGTTTATCTCAGAAAATATTAATTATTATATATTGTATAATTGCGTATAATTGTATTAAAATGAACACTTTGAAGAGCCATTCTGCCACGGCTTTACATAGTGGTGGTGCAATCTGTTCTCCCCTGTCGCAGATAAATGAAGAAAACTGCAAAGCAACACTGACTGTTTCTCTGCTGTGTTCTCCATTTGTTTAATATGGAGAATGTTGAGGCGGCGTGCAGTAACTCACTCAGTACAAAACAAACCTGTGCTGAGGAAAAGCGAACGCAAAGCGTCCAACTTAATTCAACTCTCACAGAGTTTATTTGGCCGACAATCCAGTACGGTTTGCATGCACCCTGACAGTTAAAAGTGCCAGAGTTGATTTAACAGTGAACATGTTGCTGTGTAGATGGAGGAATAATTATGGAGGGATGGAGGGAAGGTAGAGGAGGAAAGAAACGCTCTAATGATATATCCCTCACTTCTCCCCACCCAAAGGGCATCCTTTCCTCCGCTCATTTAACCCAGACAAGTTCTCTCTAATTGAGTGTTATGCTGGACAGCCTGCAGAGTTCACCTCTGCCAGGATTCATTTAGAATTCAGACTCTCAGAGTGCATCAGTCGTTGTTGGCCTCGGAGCTGATTCTGACAGCCAAGGATATATCCCCCCGGGACCCCAGTCTGCACCTCTCCACAGCTCCCGTAAAACAGGATGATGAGTATTTTATAGAGATGTAGACATTTTATATCACATCTGCATTTTACGTTTTCCCATAGACTCTGATGGAGATTGAGATACACATGCACTGAACTACGTTAGGAGTCACAGAGACACTGAGCTGTGCTGGGAGTTGCAGAGTCACTAAGAAATCCCTGGAGTCATTGAACTATACTAGTCTCAGAGATACAGTACACTGGGCTGTGCTAGGAGTCACTGAGCTGTGTCACAGAGATACAGATATATATATATATATATGAGTTAAAGAGATATACAGAGAATCATACCGAATATTTTATTAAAATGCACGTAAGCATTTGGGTCTTTGTGGCTTTCATTATGATTCAGTTTTAATGACACTCCTGGGCTTTGAGGTTTTTGTGTGAGAATTGTCAGAGCAGATTAACTATAAAAACCACCATGATGTTATTCAGCAGAGATAAAATTTAATATGGCAGTTGTTTCTGCCAAAAGTTTCAACACCTTGCAATATATTTCTCAGTTTTAATGCAGTTTACAGTTCTAATGTTTTTCCGTGTAGGTCATGAGCGGTCATACACAGGGCTCATACACAGAGTGTTGATAGCCTGCCCCAGACACAGGAATCTGATGAATCGTAATGACATTATCATAACGTCTCTTTCTGTTAATGGCTACAGATGGACACAGCCTTTCAAAGCATTGGCATCATTAATCGTTCCAGAAAAAAAACATGATGCATAATTACACGTACAGAAAACACCACACATACACAGACATAAGACTGTCCTTAGAATCTCTTGCCATTTTTAGTTATGTGAAGGGGGTTGCAGAAATTCCTGAAAGTTTGTTTGTTGGTATTTAGAAATACTGTACTGTATGTGGGAGGAATTTGTACTTGAACTTGAAACCATTTTGCTCAGCCAGCCAGGCAAGTTGATGTGAGCTAGAGCATATAAAATACATTCACTTCCACGGTGGTTGGGGTGCTGGACTGGTTCGCAAAAGGTTAGTGTTCAAATCCCCCCTAGCCCCGCTTGTAATGTAAGTCACTCTGGATAAAAGTGTCATCAAAAGAAGCATCATTTTGGGGGTCATAGAGGCTGCTGTGCCCAAGGAGTCTATCCTTGGCCTGGGTGAGCCCTCCTCAGTATCAGGGTGCTCCACTCCATGCAGGGGCGGTGGCAGAGACCGTCTGGGTGCAGTGGCCGTGCTGTGTCGTGCAGTGCCCATTACGCCCTTATGAACACAGTGCCACCTGCCTACTGTCCTGTTTAATCTGCAATGCTGTCCAATCTGCCTGCCATATAGGGCTGCAAGATATATTGTACATGTTTGTCATCATTGAGATGTGAGGTAATCCCATCGCAAAAGACTGCTTGAACTGCGATGAATAGTATTTATTTAAATTGATGTTCTGTTGAATTGATTGACTCATCTGCACTTTGTTCATTAAATGTGTCGGAAATAATGGGCGGGGGGGGGGGGTTATTCAGTGGGAATAGGCTATTCATTGTCTATGCTAGCAGTGTACCGAAAGAAAAAAAGTCATTAGAACTGTGCACACTTCAATATTTATTTATTTATCGCAAGTCATATCATCATTGCAGTATTCAATAACATTATCGCATACCGCATATTGTCCACATATTGTGCAGCCATACTGCCCGGGCAAATCTACATTACACAACCACGCTTCTGCCTTTCAGCCTACTGGCTGGGTAATTACACTAAATCTGCATTTTCAGAACATTTTGTGAACATTGTAAATGGTAAATAGTTGGCATTTAAATAGCGCTGTACATTTGATGCATACACACACTCACACACCAACAGTGATTGGCTGCTATGCAAGGCACCAACCACCAAATTGACATAATACAGTACTATAAAGCTGATGTAGTGTAAACTGATATAATACAGAACTATAAAGCTGCTAGTGTAAACTCACATAATACAGTACTATAAAGCTGCTAGTGTAAACTCACATAATACAATACTATAAAGCTGATGTAGTGTAAACTCACATAATGCAGTACTATAAAGCTGCTAGTGTAAACTCACGTAATACAGTACTATAAAGCTGATGTAGTGTAAACTCACATAATACAGTACTATAAAGCTGCTGTAGTGTAAACTCACATAATACAGTACTATAAAGCTGCTGTAGTGTAAACTGACATAATACAGTACTATAAAACTGCTGTAGTTCAAACTGGGGAGATTGGGTGCTGTGGAGATCTGGGTGGTGCCTGCGGTGGTTGGAGTAGTTATGAGGAAATTCTACTTCTGGAAGTCGCACCAGATCAGTGCTTTTCTTCTGGGGGAAAAAAAAAGTTTCATTGTCCCTCTTTGCATTTATGCTCCCTGCTACAAACAAAGATATTGCATAAGGGTTTGTCTTAGGGTTATAGACGATGGTATGTGAAGTATTTTGCGCAATGGGAGAGAGGGCGGCAGGACTCTCCCTCATCAGTTGCGAGTGTGTGGCTTTGGTCCTCCTTCCCCCACAGGTGTCCCCCACATTGCCTGAAGCACTCTGGCCACAAAACGCATCCATGTCCCTGTGAATGAGAGCCTTTCTGACTGTGTCCTGTCTTAGATGCAAGATATTACCCATCGTATGTTGCTGGAAAGTATATCACTGTTTAAAAGAGCTCTAAGGTACCTCTTTACTAGAGATCTCATCATCTGTAAGAGGTTTTCTATACAAACATGACCAGCTTTTGAACAATTACTTCAATTTGGCAAACTACATTTTTTGAATGGAACAATCAGATTATCAGATTTCTGTAACACTGAAAACAGATGCTTTTTTCTGACTGGCTAAGGGGCAAACAAGCAGAAACACAGCACCAGCTCCTTGCTTTTAGATATGACTCAGCCTGCTGGAAATAAGAGTGAATAATTTACATTTACATTCAGCAAAAGAGCTTGTTCTGAATTACATTCAAGTAAGTGCAGCAGTGAAATCAAAATAATTCACAGAGACAAGCACAAAAATAACAAAATAATGCTTGTAATGTTTTTTTGTAATCCACAGAGCTAAGCTAGTGTTTGTACAGGTCAGCCATTTGACAGGAAGGCGGGTGGCTGGCAAGGCATACAGAAAGGAGCCAGCAGAGCTGTGCTGAATGCATTCAGTGGTTATCAAGTGGTTATCAAGGTAGTCATCATTAGCTAGTGTGAAGCTAGTGGACTTTACTGAAGCTAATGTTCATGCTTTGCAACATGCATCATTTAGTAGGGAAGAAAATCAAAAGGTGTAAATGTTGCATGAATTTTGCTTCATGTTTAAGACCAGGCTCCTGTTATGATGATTAAATATGACCAATGGACAGATTTTTGTTAGATGAGAGTAGAACACAATAGTGTGGCACAATAGATCGGCTGACATGGTAAATGGTAAGTGGTTGGAATTTATATAGCGCCTGTACAATTGATGCTTCCATTCACCCATTCATACACAGACTCACAGACCAACGGCGATTGGCTGCCATGCAAGGCACCAACCCGCTCGTCAGGAGCATTTAGGGGTTAAGTGTCTTGCTCAAGGAAAATTCCAACACAGCCCGGGCGGGGGATCGACCCGGCAACCCTCCGACTGCCAGACAACTGCTCTTACTGCCTGAGCCATGTCACCCCATTGTATGGTGGAGCAGCAGATGCAGTTCCTTGCAATGTACAGAACTAATTGAGTCTTAAAGACACAGACACTGTATGTATATAACATCTGTCAGTTGCAGTCTGTCATAGTAGTAACAATGCTTTGACATACAGCACTAAATGTGAACCCACACAGCATGTGCGTTGTATACAGAGGGTGATTTGATTTGATTGCTTTATTAATTGCCATTGTGCTTTACTCCATGGCTCTATTGCTTTCCGTTACTTTGTTTAATGATCATGGTATTGAGTGGATAATTTCTGAAAGGTCATTTTCTCTTGGTCTCCTCCCCCCTAAATGTGTGCAGCACGTGTGAAACGGAAACGATTCTGAAGAGCGTTTTATAACTTGCCGTAAAGTGACTTGCTGCCCATAGGAGCTTGAAAGAGCCATAAAATAGTGCCAGAATAACAGATACAGACGCTGTACGACTGCTGATAGGTAGGTGGGGATTCCCCTCGTTCTGCTGAAATGCCCACAGCTATTTTGGAAGGGTCCATTCCTTTGTGATGTAGGGGAGGGCAGGGAGAATCCACTGCTTTGATGCAGGTGTGTTGAAAGTCCTTTTGGATAAGAGGAACTCCTTTTGGATTCAGGAAGGGGGGATGAATAAAGCAGCACTTCTCTGAAGTGGTAATCTCTGCTATTTCCATATGGCGACCCAAACCCTAGCACTGTGATAGAGTGCAGCTCTGAAGCTTTGTTCAAAGCCTTCACAAGATCACTCCTTGAGCTCTTCTCTCTCTTGCTGTCTCTCTGCTTCCAAACACCTCCTTACATGTGGTACTCCCAGCACGCCTCCAAACACCTCCTCACATGTGGTACTCCCAGCACGCCTCCAAACACCTCCTTACATGTGGTACTCCCAGCACGCCTCCAAACACCTCCTCACATGTGGTACTCCCAGCACGCCTCCAAACACCTCCTTACATGTGGTACTCCCAGCACGCCTCCAAACACCTCCTTACATGTGGTACTCCCAGCACGCCTCCAAACACCTCCTCACATGTGGTACTCCCAGCACGATTCCAAACACCTCCTCACATGTGGTACTCCCAGCACGCCTCCAAACACCTCCTCACATGTGGTACTCCCAGCACGATTCCAAACACCTCCTCACATGTGGTACTCCCAGCAGGCTTCCAAACACCTCCTCACATGTGGTACTCCCAGCACGCCTCCAAATACCTCCTCACATGTGGTACTCCCAGCAGGCTTCCAAACACCTCCTCACATGTGGTACTCCCAGCACGATTCCAAACACCTCCTCACATGTGGTACTCCCAGCACGCCTCCAAACACCTCCTCACATGTGGTACTCCCAGCAGGCTTCCAAACACCTCCTCACATGTGGTACTCCCAGCACGATTCCAAACACCTCCTCACATGTGGTACTCCCAGCACGCCTCCAAACACCTCCTCACATGTGGTACTGACATCTTGCTTCCTCCATCAGTGGCAGTCCTCAGGCAGGTTCACGCTGCTGTTCCTGGTGCTGATGCACGCTCTCAGGATACAGCTCCATGACGGCTGCTTTGTGCCACACGTGTCTGTCTCAGGGAATTAAGCTGGGATGAAACGCTCATTATCTCACACACGATGCAGACGCTCTCCCTCCAAAGGCCTGGCAGTAGTTCACTTCAGCCCCTGGGTCTGTGTGCAGCAGTGACACGGAGATTAATCAGATGTCATGAATGTCAGCGATGATCTCATCCCGGCTCTAACTCGGCACGTAAGGGTGAGACGATCACAGGGCGTTTACAGCGGTGAGCTTTGTTCCGCATGGCCCTCCTGGATGATCCAGAGGGGTGATCAGTGCTGAAATATTGATATATGCGTCGGTGCTGGAATATGACTGTCAGTAATAAGCATGGGTGCGCTGGGACACTGTCACATACACTGAGATTTCCTTTCTTTTGGTGAAGCTCAGTGAGAACACAGACTCCCGCTGTGGCTGTACTGGGTCCATTCAGATGTCAATCTGTCGAAACTGGCTGCGCTTTGTTATATCTGATGCGCTTAATTTACAC
Source organism: Conger conger (assembly GCF_963514075.1). Classification (NCBI taxonomy): domain Eukaryota; kingdom Metazoa; phylum Chordata; class Actinopteri; order Anguilliformes; family Congridae; genus Conger; species Conger conger. Next base: position 11,860,500 of record NC_083765.1, read on the forward strand.
TTCCCGTGTTAGGATCTGTTCCAAAATCTACCCGTCCTAAAATATGCCCTCCTTCTGTTTAAACAAAGGCTTTGTTATAAACTCTTCAACTTTGATCCTTACATGAGAACTCCATTACCATTTGGTATAATATCGCTGTTACTATATTTTGTATTTGCTTGTTGAATTGTGTGTGTGTGCGTGCATACGTGCGCGCATGCATGTGTGTAAGGCTACAACTAACGATTATTTTGTATTCAATTAATCTATTAATTATTTTATCATGATTCAAATAATTATGTTTTCTATCTTAATTTTCTTAATGTATTTGTGATTAATTGTATTGATGCTTGTAAAAAATTTAGTTTTTTAAATGCTATTGAAATGTAAGATAACCGTACTGTGCTCTTTTTCTGTAAGCATGCGAACAGCTCTCTCTGAATCTCTGTTGTTATTTATAACATTACTGTGCTCTCTTTCTCTAAGCATGCGAACAGCTCTCTCTGAATCTCTGTTGTTATTTATAACATTACTGTGCTCTCTTTCTGTAAGCATGCAAACAGCTCTCTCTGATTCTCTTGTTATTTATAACACTACTGTGCTCTCTTTCTGTAAGCATGCGAACAGCTCTCTCTGAATCTCTTGTTATTTATAACATTACTATGCTCTCTTTCTGTAAGCATGTGAACAGCTCCCTCTGAAGCTCTCTCTGAAGCTCTGTTGTTATTTTACAGGCCTGGTGAAGCTGGGGGTCCATTGTGTCACATGTCAGAAAGTTGCAATAAAGATTGTCAACCGGGAGAAACTCAGTGAATCTGTTTTGATGAAGGTAAGACTGCACTGCCTGTTTCAATAAGGGTCCTCATGCTTTTCTGATTGGTGTTCATGGTGATGATGATGGTGATGATTCCAAGTGTATTTAAAATTAGTTGTGGGCATAATTACATGTATGTATACTGCATATCTACTGCATATTTATATCTGCAGCCTGGATTTATGTGCTGTCAGATCCTGGCTTTCTTGATTTATGTAATTACCTTGAATGAAGACCTGACTAACCTGCGGGCAGCTGGATTCACAGTTTCACAAGATCTGGTACTGCTACTTATACCCTTCCTGGTGAACTCACTACACAGTGGCTCAAGAGGCAATGCATAATTCATATATCCATTAATCTATTTGTCTTCTCTGTGAAGAAGGGACTTGAGGAGTAATGATTAGAAACTGACGTTTTTTGGAATGAATAAGAACACATTAATAACAGGCAGGTCACTGGGACCCAGGTGAACACATTGCAGGGTAGTTCAGTTAAAGCCTGGCTGAGCTGCTCTATTTAATGCCTCCTCAGGTTGAGTTTCGGGAGGTTTCTTCATAGCTGGGCTGTTGGAGCATGCCTTGGGAACCACATTAAGCGGAGTAGAATGTAATGTGGTAAAGCCTAATTCTCTTTCATAGGGGCCTATAAATGAACCATTTGTATACAACGCGTGCTCACAACTGCTATAAACTGCTTTTTATCACGTGCTTATTGTGTTATGCATGGAATATTAAAAACATTTTTTATCATTCATAGTTAATTACCACCATGATGTTTAGCCATTTTTATTTCAGTAAATCACAATTAAATGCCTGGTGTTTTCCATGTTTCAGATTTATGTAAATGTATGCAGCGTGTAGCTCAGCCACTCTCGTCTCCCTGAAAACACTCGGCTTCCTCTCTGTCTCCCCTGTGCAGCGGCATCCCAGCATGCATCAGCTAGGAAATAATCTCTTGCTTAAATGCGGCAACTTAGAGGAAGATTGCGACTGCGACTCAGCAAATTTTAAAGGATGGCGGCGGTAATGACACGGATAAAGATATTTCCAATATCTCATCGTCCGTGTAGCAAAGCACTGTCACGTGTCCGTGAAAGCGTCTACAGATTACCGTGTATGTATGATGAATGCCATTAATTAAGAGGTGAGATGCGTTTGAGGCAGGAGGGATGTACATGGCAGTCGGGGGAGTCATCTTTTCGAGAGAATGTGACATTTGTGTTGCGCACACAGCTCCCTGCACACTGATATTATTGGGGAAGGAGGGAGGGAGGGAATGAGAGAGAGTGGGTGATAGTATGGAGACAGAGAGAGAGAAGGGTAAAGTGGTTATTGTTGTTTGTGTTGAGCGTGCTCTGGAACAGTTTAGCCTGAGTGTGCAGTTTGGTACTTGGTCCTGTCATCCTGCTCTCTGTGGTTTAATGAGCTGGTGCAGTCTACATTCTTAGTTGCTAACGGTGCCCTTTTTCAATTCTTTAGCTCAGTTTTTTAAATACATAATGATTATTGTTATTATGATTCTGTATGGACATAGTCCGGTCCATAAAGCTTGTTATGGCTGAATTGAGGGCTGTGTGGAGGCTTGGTGAAAGTGTGGGACTATGCCTCCACATTGTTTGGTCCTTCATTGCCGGTGGTCACTTCTCCCTGAGGAGCTGATTCTGTTGTTTTGTTGTTTGGGGGGCAGGGGTGCGTTTGGTGCAGCTTTCGTATTAAATTCCTTTAGAGCTGAATTTGACTTTATTAGATGCGCCGGGTTAAAGTAGGGCTGCTGTCGTCATACCCCTACCAGTGTGTCCCCTCCCTGGGACGGGGGGGGGTGTCGGTGCAGCTCAGTGCTGGCGTGAAGGTTGGCGCCGTGTGGGAGACGTTCTCTGTGGCAGTGCGATCATCTCCTCCCCGTAGGTCACCCTGCGTGCTGACACATCCAAGCTATTTTTGGTGTTTGGAGAGTCTGTTGTCATGGCAACTGCATGATTATTGGAGGCAATGGGAGTTAATTATAAACTTGCGAAAGTTGCTAGAGTGCCGTCTCCTTCAAAGCAAGCTGGAGCTGTCAGATGGCGTAGTAGGAAGTTTGATTGGAATATGACTGGAATGTGACTGTATGGAATATGAACGTTCTGTAAAGATAGTAAACATGAGACAGGCCCCCCCCTAAGGATCTGTAAAGGAAGAAGGAACTAGAAGTTAGACGGGCAATCTACGAAAGAGAAAGAGAGAGAGAGAGAGTTTCCTGTGCCCTTGTGGAACTGCACAGTGATCTGTCAGCTCTGCTTCCCTCTCCTTACGCACTGCCCTTACTAGTGTCAGGAACGGGAACCATGGTGAACACACGCCGATCTGTGACACTAAGCACCACACAAACAACCATCTTTGTGACCTCTAGAGAACCACAGCAACAGTCTGAGGCATGGTTTTGCCTTGTCTACAGTATTAGTGGGGCGGCCTGTAGCATAGTGGTTAAGGTAAATGACTGGGACATGCAAGGTCGGTGGTTCTAATCCCGGTGTAGCCACAATAAGATCCGCACAGCTGTTGGGCCCTTGAGCAAGGCCCTTAACCCTGCATTGCTCCAGGGGAGGATTGTCCCCTGCTTAGTCTAATCAACTGTATGTCGCTCTGGATAAGAGCGTCTGCCAAATGCCAATAATGTAAATGTAATATAGTGTATTGGTCCAGAGCCAGTTCATTACCAGACACACAGAGCTCACAGTGCATCCGACCACATTTAGGCAGCCTCGATGATATAAAATAAAATAAAAATCAAAGATAGATACCTAGTATCTAGTGCGTGGGCTGACAAAGCAATCATCGGCTCATTTAACGCATTGCAACATATTACATGATTATAGATCTAGAACGTTCAAAGGAAATGTATGAAAATAATGAAAGTAATGTTCAAGTAAGGAACATTTGTAACGGGGAGGTTGGGGAGAGGGAATTCCCTCCGGACACTGTATAAATATAAAGCACTGCATCGATCTGGGGCAGAGACAGCTTGACCCTGCTGTACTTTACAATCTTTTCAGTTATTTCATCTGTTACTTTGGCTTGGTTTTAGTATTTGAATGCCACATGTAAAGTGCTCATTGGCTGACTGTCTTTGACAGAATTATTTAAAAGTGTTTTGGTCCACACTGCTTTTGTAATTCTTTTGTATTTAGGGTGGTCCCACTGAGGTAAAATGTCCTCTTTTTGCAGTTGAGTCCTGGTCCAAGACAGCAGCAACATCAAAGTCATGATCTATTTTTATAAAATGTCATGGATGTTGATTGTCATTAATTAACTGGTCTCTCCTTCATTTCCCATCTCTTTCTCGCTCTCTCTCTATCTCTGTCCCTTCTCCTGTTCTGTCTTTTCTGAGGGTGAGAGTGAGACCTGTCTGGCCCTGGTCAGCTGATCTCAGCGAATCAGGTTCCCTGGTCAGCTGATCTCAGCGAATCAGGGCCCCTGGTCAGCTGATCTCAGCGAATCAGGGCCTGCCTCTTCTCCTCTGGGTGGGGGAGCGAAAGGGAGATACAGCATGGAGAGGGAGAGAAAGGGGAGAGCAAGTGAGAAGAGTGCAGGAATGTACAGATGGAGGGAGATGGGATGGAGGAATGTACAGATGTAGGGAGAGAGATATGCAGGGAAAGGACAGGAATTCACACAGAGAGCGTGAGAGGATGAGAAATCTGCCAACTTGGCGTTCTCTGCCAAATGTACTTACTTTGCTTTTTCAAGGCTTTATGAAGCACATTGTAAAAAGTTGTGTCGGAACAAGTGGACCCAAAGCGGGTAGGCTGTTGTAAAAAGCTTGGCCCAGGGAAAAGGTAACGGTATCTTTATAACTTGCTGCCAGCAACATGCTTTAGTGGTGGTTTTTGCTGAGTGTTGTGTTTTGGTTCTGTTTAAAATGGTGTTGTCATCATTCGTTATTGTGTGGTAAAATGAGTACAGTACAATTGTATCCTCAGAAGATTTTGGTGGTATAGGGAGTTGTTCCTGCTTTGCATCTTTGTGCTGAGTCTCTTTACTGTCTCTCACTGTCTCTGCTGGGGCTTCTACCCCTGTCTCTCTGTGCCTCTGTCTGTCTCTGTGTGTCTCTGTTGTGTCTCTGTATGTCTCTCTGTGTCTCTGTGTGTCTCTGCTGTCTCTCTCTCTCTGTGCCTCTGTGTGTCTTTGTGTGCCTCTGTGTGTCTCTGTGTGCACTGTGTGTCATACCAGCTCAAGCTATGTTTTGAAACAACTTGTAGCTGACAACCTCAAGCTGGTCACAGCTGGATCTTACAGCAGGGCCTGCTTTGGTGTGTGTCTGCTCTTTATTCATCCCTGTATTGGTGTGTGTTCGGCGGGGGCACACACAGGAAAATAGCCTTTAGTGTCAGTCCAGTCTTCCACTACAATGGCAGGAAGGATTTAAAGGCTGAGGTCAGCATTGATTACCCTGTACTTACCGTTGCATGCCATAAAGAGCCATTGTAAAGCGCAGTTGATTGGGAGGAATGTGGATAGGTGCTATGAATCAGATATTTATTTCAATGCAGATGTGGCAAGGACAAGTCTTTGGGTTTATAGGTGCTATATCTTCAGAGTGGATTTTCTGATCAGGTGGCTTGACTGTGTGTCTTCTTGCAGGCATGGGTACTCCTTTTGTGGAAAGCGGTTGTTGATTTGGCCTATGAGTAAGCGAGGGGCACATGGGAGTGAGGGACTACTCAGCCTGTGATTGGCTACTGTAATTGCCAACTGACATTGAGCACTAGGGTTGTTTTATGTTTCTCCTTGTGTCTGCTGCAGTGGAGGCAAACAGGCATTTACCTCCTCCGCTCCGTGTGCAGATTGCTGGGAACGGTAGTTTGAGAAGCCCGTGCTGCTGAATGCCAACAGCACTGTTTGAAGAGGCCCTTAACATGAGGGAACAGAAAGGAATAGCAGTCAAATTAGGCTTTGATTCTTTTTAGCAGTGGCTGTGCATACTGTATGTGTGTGTGTGTGTGTGTCTGTCTGTTTGTGTGTGCCAGTTAGCAGTTCTACACCCATTCACTTAGGATAGCATATTTCCATCACAAAAAAAATGGTTTCAATATAATTACAGTTATTCAAGGCTAAGAGAGTATCTTTTCAGTAATCAAAAATTTGGGGAGAAGTGGTTTTTTTATAGCAGCATTTGGATAAGTTTTGGACATATTGCCCTCTGTTTGATTTTTACATGCTACTTGATGCATTCTCCATTTAAACTTGGCACAATAGCTACGACAGGAGTCCTTTAACCTCTTAGCTCATCTTGGCCTGTTGGGCTTACAAAGCCTTGCTGATACAGAGCCTATGCTTTAAAGGACTGTAGGTTTGTCAGTAATGCCTCTTGTGATTTAAAATACTGTAGGTCTGTCAGTAATGCCTCTTGTGATTTAAAGTACTGTAGGTCTGTCAGTAATGCCTCTCAGGATTTTACAGGGCTGTAGGTTTGTCAGTAATGCCTCTCAGGATTTTACCAGGCTGCAGGTTTGTCAGTAATGCCTCTTGTGCTTTGTGTGCTACTTTCACATCAGAATGCCTTCTCCTTCACTTCTAGACTGCTGAGCAGTTCCCCTCGCCGTGGTTAATCCATCACCCCTGGCCTGTCTCAGCACATTTCAGCACTCCCGTCTCCCCGCCCGGAGAATGCAAAGTTGCAAATCCTGCCTCTCTGAATATACTTGTACTCCTTTTCAAATGAATGGAAATGAGAGGAATAGCTTGGCCTCTGCCTCGTGAGGTATTTATCATTTGGAGATGGTGAAGATTCTCTTCTCTCCCATTGGTGGTGCTGTTCATCACTGTCTCCCGGGAGTTCCAGGGAGCATCAGTAAATCAAAGAGAACTGATACCATTGGGTCAGGCAGAACCCTGCCTGCACTGATACAGAGCAAACACAGACCTGCTGATGCAGGAGGATCAGAGCAGCCCTAGCACCTTACATCATGAACATCCTCGTCAGTACCACATGCTATCAGAAGTCCTGACACCTGTGTCTCAATAGGAGCCTGTGTTTGGTCTGGAGACGGAGCGTGTTTGGTCTGGAGACAGGGCCTGTGTTTGGTCTGGAGACGGGGCCTGTGTTTGGTCTGGGGACGGGGCCTGTGTTTGGTCTGGAGACAGGGCCTGTGTTTGGTCTGGAGATGGAGAGTGTGTTTGGTCTGGAAGTGAAGCCTGTGTTTGGTCTGGAGATGGAGAGTGTGTTTGGTCTGGAGGTGAAGCCTGTGTTTGGTCTGGAGACAGAGCATGTGTTTGGTCTGGAGTCAGGACCTGTATTTGGTCTGGAGACGGAGCCTGTGTTTGGTCTGGAGACAGAGCGTGTGTTTGGTCTGGACACAGGGCCTGTGTTTGGCCTGGAGACAGGGCCTGTGTTTGGTCTGGAGACAGAGCCAGTGTTTGGTCTGGAGACAGGGCCTGTGTTTGGTCTGGAGACGGAGCCAGTGTTTGGAGGGTGCTGTTGAGCAGATGTTCTCTATTAAGAGAGACCCTGGCGCCCTTGTGATTGAGTTTCTGCTTTTCTCAGACTCTTGGCTGTAGTACAGGCTTTGATCTCTGGCTCTTACAGTCATGGTCTCCTCCAGGCCTGCTGTAGGACAGACGGAGGCAGAGTGGAAGTCACAGAGAGCAATGACTGGCTGAGTGTGACAGTGGAATGATAAATTGAGAGAGGGGACACGGAGCTTGGCAAACCTGCTCTCCCCTCCCCACACACAGCTGGATACACGCACAAGTGGCGCGGGTCAAGGAGCCACACTGATATTTGCTTGGCACCGCGTTATTATATTAAGGTTTTTCATCAGCACCAATTTTCCATTAGTGAGGCTGCTCTGTATTTATGTACATCACAGCTGTTGTTTCTGCTCTAATTTAGTGTATTAGTGAGACTAGATTAGATTAGTTTAGACTTTATTGTCCACAGTTTTGGCCGCACCAGAGGGACGTAATTCAAGATGATACATCTTAAATACATTACGACTATATATTCTGCCATGTTTACTTAATTTAAAGTAAGTGTGTTTTCATATTTGTAAATAAGTAATTACATGGTTAGGTAAAGCAATTGATTAAATTGCTTTCCATTACTGTGGAAAATGGCATAATAATGAGACTAATACGAACCTTGAAAGAAATTGTTTACACAGTCATAATGCCATGATGACTGTCCTGCTATAGAGATGAATCTGCTAATCTGTCATTCTCATACCAGGAGACCGGACCAAACCCACAGACAGAGACTGATCCTGTCGGATAGTACAGGGTAATTCTGGAGCTTTGTCTGCTGTAAGAGTGTACTGTGGACCATCTGAGGGAAGAATATGACTGTGCCAGATTAATCAGAACTGGGTCTGTCTCCCAGTTCACTGCCTGGACCGTTTCATTTTCTTAGCCACATGCGTTTCCTAATCACATTATAACTTCCAATAATAATTGTGTGATCATCTGTATCGTATGTCAGTCGTAAATGACTGATCATCAGACCACCATCTGTTTAATTGAAACTGTATATCATTTTTAATTACAGTCTCTTGCGTCTGGACCCAGAAGGGCTGTTTGAATGAATGAATGAATGAATGAATGAATGACATCTTTCATGTCCATTATAAATTTGTGTATTGGCATCAGTAATGGCGAGGAATGACAACAACATATTATTGAAAAAGCAATTAAATAAATACAAAATTAATTAATGAAAAAAGTCAGGGTACCCAACAGGCCAAGATGGCAGCTGGCTGCAGTGGAACGTGAGGTTTTGGGATTGCAGTGTATTTGCCAGGAATACTCCATTAGGTACGAAATATTCCATAGCTGTGTGATTATCATAAGGGCTGGGACCTGTTGAAGCATACTCGGTGGAACCTCATTATTATGGCTTTGATAAGGACTGCATGGCACTTTATTTGCATTAATATACTTGGCTGGCCAGGATATTGCATTAATATCTGAGCTCCGTGGGTCTTATTTCGTGTGCTGGTATTTGATTTTGAGCAGACCCTTTGGACCTGATGGTCAAACTTCAATAATGATTACGAAGGTAAAGTGAAAGGCAAATTATCTTTCCATCATATAACCAATTTGGATTAACGTCACCACTTCATTCTCACTCGACCTTGAGTTTAAATCGGGATTTTTTTCTCCCCTGTGGGAAATGTAGTGCAGATTGACTTTCATTCTACAAACTCTGTGCTACATTAACGGTTAATACCAGGCACAGGAACTGTGCAGGTGTGTGATGAGGTGTGCCCGTATATGTGGCTGGCTATGCTGTGCAGTGTGGCAACTAATGAGGTGCTATGAAAACGGAAATATTCGGCCATAATGAAGTGCTATGAAAACGGAAATATAAATTAATCAACATGAAACTAAATGTGAGCAAAGCCCATTTACGATGTCCATGTCCATGTCTGTCTGTGTAGTATGTGTCTTTGTGTGTATGTGAGAGAGAGAGAGAGAGAGAGAGAGAGTGGTGTGTGAGTCCTATTGGGAGCTGGGCTAAATTTATTGCTATTGACAATGAAGATCTTGTGCTGAAAGGTTGACAGTGTCATTACTTTGTCCTCCACCTGCAGGACACAGTTTTCACTTTATTGGTCTTTAAGTGAGATTGATTTAACACGCCGTCCGGAGTGTGTGGCTCACCTGGCACACATTTGGAGCGGAGAGAAGCAGTTGGGCTGAGGGGCTGTAACGGGCGTCTGTGGAAACTGTCACTGTTTCTCATCCTTCTCTACATTTTAAGAAAACCGAAATGATTTCTTTTGAACTCTTGGAGGATTCGGGGGGCGGGGGACGTGGGGTTTGGGGTTTGGGAGGGGGGGGGGGGGGGGCAGGGGTGAGGTGACAGTGTTTGCTCTGGTGCTGTGTGAAGGCTGTCTCACGCCGCCCTTCCTGTGGCCCCGGCGCAGCGGAGCTCCTGCAATAAACAGATACAGCGCGTGAGCGTGAGCCCGCGCCGGGCTGCCCGGGGCCCGCCGGAGAACCAGCCGCAGCTGTGACCGGGGCTCACATTAAAGCCCGACTCTCCCGTGTTTATTTGTGCTCTGCAGTCGCAGAGGTCCGGGTGACAGCCCTTTGAAGGCTGTGCTTTGATGGTAATATATCACATTTCCCCAGGTTCCACGCTGGGTTTGAGGAGGCTGCTCTCGCGGCGCGGCGCGGCTGAGTGTGTCTGCTCTCCGCGTTCGTCTGATCCTAACCGCCAGGAGCCGCGGCCACCCGCCCGCCCGCGTTCTCCCGGGGCACCGCCGTGGATTCTGGGGCCGCTGCCGTGTTCTGCAGAGGCCCTGCCGTGTTTCCCTGGAGCCACTTGTGCCTTCTCTAGGGAAGCACACGTTCTTTTGGGGCGAGTGGTAGCGCGTTATCGAGGGATGCTGATGCATTCTGGAGGGGTGCAGATGAATAAGATATCACTGATGATGGACTAATATCTGCGTCTTCCTCTGTTATGGGCCATTAGTGTGCTGATGACCCAGAACCCCAGCACAGTGTGACACTGACTCTGACTGAGGAGTGAAGGCTGGAGACACTTCACTTAGAGGGCTGCAGTCTGTGTCAATGACTACGTCACTGATCCCAGAACAGCCTCACTGGTGCTGCAGGATGGTCCACGCCATGTTAGCATGTCTGCATCATCTTGATGTAACTGAGCTGTGGCTGATCCCAGTACAGCCTGATAGGTTTTCCTGGTCGGTCCATGCCATGTTAGCTTGTCTACATCATCTTGCGTCAGAGGACTTTGGCTGATCCCAGTACAGCCTCAGCGGTTGCCAGATGGGGTCATGCCATGTTAGCATGTCTACATCATCTTGACGTTGCAGGGCTATGGCTGATCCCAGTACAGCCTGATAGGTTTTCCTGGTCGGTCCATGCCATGTTAGCTTGTCTACATCATCTCGACATCGCAGGGCTATGGCTGATCCCAGTACAGCCGCAGAGGCACTGCAGGATGGCCAGCGCTATGCTAATGTGAGCGCCTCATCTGCAGGTGATAAAGCGGAGTGTGCCGTGTAGCTGATAGCTCCCATTAGCCCCAGATTAACCTGATTAGCTCAGGCCTGTATTCCCAATGATGTGATTCTTCAAAAGAGAATTATCCCCAGTACAGAATCACAGACACCGAGAGGACAGGCAGTCTGTTGCTCTGTTCACTTCAAAGTGGGACAGGTATTCTACCTGTCTGCAGGATGAGCCGGTGGGCTGTGTGAACTCGTCTTATTCCTCCTGGTCCCTGCCCATGCCTGGTTAGCTGGGACAGGTATGATGTCACTATGATGAAGAGGTCAATTCAAGAACAGTTACAGCAAAAATGTGAATTAAAAACACCACAGCACAGTTATAATACACTTTTGGCTTGCCGTTAAGAAACACATGGTTGGGTCAGAGAAGCAGACAGTCAGTGTTTTTGAGCTAAGCGCTGATCCACTGTGATAGGCGAGCACGCCAAGAGCATGCCTGTGATGCAGAGTGGCTCAGGTATTACAGGAGTCCAAAGCAACATTGGCTTGCTCTAGGGGTTTCTGCAGTGAAGAAATAATAAATGTGTGCTACAGATCACATGCATGTTAACGCTCTCTGCTTGCAGAATTGTCCTATAAACCTGCTGTTTACACTCTGATAGCACCATGGCCCACTGCTCAACAGACAGGGATTGAGTGCGTGTGTACTGTGTGTCTGTGTGTGTACTGTGTGTGTGTGTGTGTGTATCTATATCTGTGTCTGTGAGTGCGTGTGCGCATTCATGTGTGTGTGTGTGTGTGTGTGTGTGTGCTTGTGCATGCATGCATGTCTGAACAGACAGTGAATACAGATTGTAATATGTGACAGTTGGCTAATGAGGACTCCAGAGCTCATTTGTCAGAATGTGAATTCATTTATTTATCCTTCCAGAGACCTTGATTATTTACTGGCCTTGTTAATCTCAGAGAATTGACCCAGTGGAAGAGCACTGACTTCTGTCATTATTATGGATTCATTATGATATCATTATTCATGATATGACACAAGGCTCTATAGTCCAGCAGTAACAGATAGGATCTCTATAAAAATATGGTGTGAGAGTTTATCATAGTGCTCTCTCTGTAAAAGAGCTGTTTTCTGTGTGTGTGCAGTATTGTGCAATGCTAGCGTGGTGCTATGCTATCCTACAGTTCTGCTGTTGTCTCAGGTAATGCTGCTTTGGGGAGCGGTGCCTGACTTCACAGTGAGATGTACTGTAGAACGCCCGAGAATAATGTGAGGTTAAACTGTCTGTGAGTAGCCATCATCCTGTATGTCTACATTACAGTATCAGCAAGGGATTATGGGAATACTGTGACAGAAGGATATAATATAATAACAGGTAGTGAAATTGGGCACAGCATGAGTGCACAATGATCTGTGGGTAACCATCAACCTGCATGGCGACAGTATCTACAAGGAATTATGGGAATACTATCAGAAGGACATCATATAATGCTCAGTAGTAAAAGTGGGAACAACATGAATGAACAATGCTCTTTGAAAAACCATCAGCCTGTATGTCTGCAGTATCTGCAAGGAATTATAGGAACACTGTCATAAGGATGTACGGTAGTACCGGGCACTGACAGCGCTGCACTGGAATCAGGGTGGAGGCGCTCGCCGGGATCCCAGTGTGGGTCTAATGGATCTAATTGCACATGCTGCCATTTTGGCTCCGTTGGCTGCGGCGTGGGCTCTGCCCAGCCGGGTGCGTGCCCATGCTGCGATAGACAGGTCTCGCAGTGTACAGCCTCTGTTCCTTGGTATCTCTCGCTAGCATCAAACGCTCATTGAATGCTCGTTAAATGTTCTGCCGGTGTTGCTGGCTGTGGAGTAATGGAGTAGTGGCAAAGGGGAGGGTGTTTTTTATTCCCGCTCAAAGCCTTCAGGCCGTGAGGCCCGTCGCGCTCCTGATATGGTGCTCCTCACGGTGCTCTTCACGGACCGAATAAGAAACACGTGACGTAAATGTTCTGACTCCTCACGCTCTCTCTGTTTCTGTTTTCTAGGTGGAGAGGGAGATTGCTATTCTGAAGCTCATCGAACACCCTCATGTTTTAAAGTTGCACGATGTCTATGAAAATAAGAAATATTTGTAAGTATGGCCATGCTATTTGCAAATAAGAGTGGTGTTGTATTTTATGTGCTTGAATTGCGCTAGCTGAAGTTAGACATGGAATGGTAAATGGTTGGCATTTATATAGCGCCTTTATCCAAAGCGCTGTACAATTAACGCTGTACAATGGCTGCCATGCAAGGTACCGACCAGCTCGTCAGGAGCAAATGGGGGTTAGGTGTCTTGCTCAGGGACACTTTGACACAGCCCGGGCGGGGGATCGAACCGGCAACCATCCGACTGCCAGACGACTGCTCTTACTGCCTGAGCCATGTCGCCCCCCATGTACTAGAAAAAGAGCACAAGTGTTGGAGGCTGTTGGTGGACTGCATCTGAGTGTTCCATAGCAGAATGCCTGCTGTACAACTGCAGAACTCTTTACAGATGAGCAAGAACAGCATGCTGGGAAATGTAATTTTGTGAATCATTCATTATATTCTATTTGTGCGTACGGTACACTAGCCTGCTGGGGGACAGGCACTAATGCTAATGAAAGTCAAATTCAGTATTAATAATTACATGATGCTCTTATCCAGCTATGCTCAACTGAAATCTGCAAGGGGGTGACAGAGTGCCTTGTTAGGTAAACATGGCAGCAATGTGCTTAACATACGAGTCATCATCATTACATTTACAAATATTTGTGATTGCGAGCAGCATGTACATTATACTAATCTCATATTTGCAAACTTAGGAAGGGGGGATGTTTGTAATTTCATGAGAGGATTAGTTTCCATGGTGACTATCACATTATTGATTTTATTATACAGAAATCCGACTCTAATTGAAATGCGATTACACAGATTAATATATTCACTGCAGATTAGTATGTTCACTGGGCAAAACCAATGCACACAGAGAGGCAAAACTATGCACCTGCACATCTACAGTATGCATTTAGAATACATGCTCAATATATCACACGGCCAGTCCCTACTAGGCCTTTGTAATCACTTCACATGCTCTTTACTTCTTACTTTTCTGTGAGTGATTTTGATTTTTATGTGTGTGAGATATGTGTGTATATGTGTGTATGTATAAGCTACTGGATGCCTAAAATTTCCATCGAGATGAATAAAGCATCTATATCTATCTATCTATCTATCTATAAATTCAATGCATCAAGCTTATGCACTTATGTACAGTGGGGTCCAAAAGTCTGAGACCACTCGTGAAAATGTTTCTATTTTGCATTCTTTTCTAATTTAATAGAAATAGTTTTGTTACAAATTATATTATCAGCATAACAATTTGAGTGAAAAGTTCTGTTCACTCACTGAGTACTTTAGTAGGTAGACCTGTACACTGGTTTGTGAATGTAAATATTTAATCACCCAAGCAGCAACAAAATACATACAAGCATTCAGACATGGTCAATAGGTTCAGCTGTTTCCAGACCAAATGTCAGAATGAGTAAGAAATGTAATGTAATCTAACTTTGACCGTGGAATGATTGTTGGTGCCAGTCAGGGTGGTTTGAATATCACAGAAACTGCTGATCTCCTGGGATTTTCACACACAGCAGTCCCTAATGTTTGCAGAGAGTGGTGCAAAAGACATTCAGTGAGTAGCAGTTCTGCAGGCAAAAATGCCTTGTCAGTGGAGAAGGGCCAGACTGGTCAAAGCTGTCAGGAATGTGACAGTAACGCAAATAACCACACAACAGCGGTATGCAGAAGAGCGCAATGTGTCAAACCCCTAAGTGGATAGGCTACAGCAGTAGAAGTCTAAAGAATAAGTCTAATAAGTACCTGATAAAGTGTATATCCACACAATGACTCTGACTCCACATAAATATCTTGCACAAGCTCCATGACTACCTGCTGTTATCATTTAATCTTAGATTTTTATATCTAGTTAAGTCACTGTAAACACATGATCACTCATTTCATCACAGTTTTAACCATAGGATTCCAGCACCTGAAAGGAATATGTGTGGAGTATACTGCTTGTGCAGAAATAAATATGTATGTAGATCCACCAGCTCCCTCAGTAATTCAGTGATTGGTAAATGTCAGGAGGTCCTGGGCCTATTCTGAAATATTCAGGTGGAACAGACAGGTGACCGAAGAGTGCAGTGTTGAGTGTGAAAATGTTAGTCACACATAGTGTTTGACACAGTGTTTGACACATAGTGTTTGACACATAGTGTTTGACACATAGTGAGATGAAGGACTGGTGCTAATGAAGGAAAAGCTGTGGGAAGCGGCAGGAGCCAGTCTATGGTGCCATTCTGCCTTCGCCCCGCCTGCGGTTAGCTGAAAGCAGACAGTGGGCATCCCGACCGCAGCACAGGCCAAAACACTGGCATCCTGAGTGTACTCAACCTAAAAAAAGGCAGTGACATCATTGGCCACAGCCATCCTAGAGCTAAACATCTGTGAAGGGAGTGATGGGTAATATTATGACAGGAAGTCAGTGGCAGATGTGTCAATCTATGGGCTCAGTGCATTGCTTATAAAAGGCTTCAGACTTGGGGTTTTTTTTTGTATCAGAGATTAAATTTTCCATCTGAGCGGGGTGGGGGGTATTGTTGCTAGCGTGGTGTGTAGCTGCTAGTGACCTGGAGAACTGGAAGGGATTAAACTTCAGTTTCACTGGAGCAACATGACAGATAACAGACTCATCAGCATAACACAGGTCAAAGGTCAGCTACAGCACATTTCCCAATGCTACTGAAGAAAAAGAATATATATACACTCACCGAGCACTTTATTAGGTATTTATTAGACTTGTTTTTTTAGTCTTCTACTGCTATAGCCCATCCACTTATGATTTGTTGTGTGTTCAGAGATGCTCTTCTGCATACCAGTTGTAATATGTGCTTATTTGTGTTACTGTCATCTTCCTGTCAGCTTTGACCAGTCTGACCCAGACAAGTAATATTTATTTAATCTGGTATGAAAAGGTCCAAATTTGTGCTGTATACTGTACTATACTATACTATACTTCATACAGTTAATCAAACGTTTCCCTGTGTGTACAGAAACATGCTTATATCATACCGCGTTTTATGAGTGTGTGTTGTTCCTTCTTTCCAGGTATTTGGTTCTAGAACATGTGTCTGGAGGAGAGCTTTTCGACTACCTGGTAAAGAAGGGGAGGTTGACACCCAAGGAGGCCCGAAAATTCTTCCGACAGATCATATCAGCGCTGGACTTCTGCCACAGTCATTCCATATGGTGAGTGCTATTTATACACGGCGCTCCGAAATGTTCTCACCCTGCCCTTTCACGACAGCACCTCATTTACACCTAATCCTAACAATCCCAACATGCACAGTTGGGGTAGTCCTCATCAGGGGTGTGAGTGCTGTTATTTCAGAAGTAGTTCATGGAATAAGTCCCAAAAAATATGACGGAAATAATTATTTCCCCTATCAGTTTCATTGTTTTTTTTTTTACACATAAGTTACTGTAAGCTTATATTGATGTATTTTGCAAGTGTAAACACTCATTATTCCTATTTTCGGCTGCTAAGGGGAGTGTGCAACAGTGCGGTTGCACAGAGTTCTGAGTATACAACTAGCAGTAGCGCGTCCATATCTTTTCCCTGCTTAGAACTTGCTACCCCTGGGCTTTCAATTACCGCTGTATCACACTCAAAGATATCTTTTAATGATTCTGCAGGAGCCATTTCTCTCATGTCTGGCCTCAGGGTCTGTCTTGTTCTGATCTTTCAGTGCCATTGCCCCATTAGCTCAAAACTTTATTTACTTTGAAAGGGAATCGATGTCTAAGGAAATGTTTGATTCCCTGGAAACTGGAGTTTCAGACCGGGCCTGTTGGGGAGCTCTCCTCTCAGTTCTATTCTGTTTTGAAAGGTTGGACACGCAGTTCGAAAAAGGTGGGTAATCGGATGGTAGCACTGTGGGCGGAGCCCCTGCATAAAACCACTATTATGCGATTAGCAGGACGGATATCGGTGTGTCTGTGTGCAAGAGATAGAGCAATCAGTGTGTGTGTGTGTGTGTGCGTGTGTGTGCGGTGTGTGC
The DNA here is from genome assembly GCF_963514075.1 of Conger conger. Lineage (NCBI taxonomy): Eukaryota > Metazoa > Chordata > Actinopteri > Anguilliformes > Congridae > Conger > Conger conger. Next base: position 11,877,401 of record NC_083765.1, read on the forward strand.
GTGTGTGCACGTGTGTCTGTGTGTGTGAGAGAGAGAGCAATCATATCTGTGTGCCCATGTTTGTGTGGGCCAAACCATGCTGTGTACGTGGGACTGTTGGGGTCATGGGGTTGCCCTGGACATATGGTCATTTAATATTCATCAGCTGTTGCAGAAGCCCATCTCCCATGACACTTGTTGTAGTTGTAAAGCTGCAGAATGAGTAAACATCGGGCTTTATAATAACTGTGTTCTGTGAAGCCAGTCTTCCCAATCAGCCTCCGATGTGGCCTCAGGAACAGCACTATTGATGTGATTCGCCTGAAACATTCTGATACCTACGTTAATCAGTATCTCATTATAACTCTACATGACCTCATGTGAGGCCGGCTTCCAAGAAAGGAAATATGCATCCATATTCATTATGCATAAGCCCGTGCTTTTCTCTCATCTGTATCAGTGAACGTGAGCACTAGAAGCAGATGGAGGCTGTAGTTCATAAATAGTTGCCTTTAGGCATCGAAACACATCTGTGCAGCTCTTCCACTGCCAGACAGAACCAATGAGAAAAGGCCTCATTCTGGCCCTACTTTCAGCACTGAGAGAATTGTACAGCAGGTTAAACAGACGCACCTGGTTATTCAGGGCTGTACGAAAGTGTCAGACTCACCTGGTTATTCAGGACTGTACAGGTGTAAAGGTGTTATACTCACCTGGTTATTCAGGACTGTACAGGTGTGATGGTCTTACACTCACCTGGCTATTCAGGGCTGTACAGGTGTGTTGGTGTTATACTCTCCTGGTTACTCAGGACTGTACAGGTATGTTGGTCTTATACTCACTTGGCTATTCAGGACTGTACAGATGTAAAGGTGGTATACTCACCTGGTTATTCAGGGCTGTGCAGGTGTGATGGTGTTATACTCGCCTGGTTATTCAGGGCTGTGCAGGTGTGATGGTGTCTTTTCTGGTGCGACTGTGTGCCCAGTCAAGATGAAGCGTAAAAGCTGTGTATTGTTAGGACTCAGGATATATGCATAACAATTATATCAGAAACTACAGTGCCCTGAGTTAAGTTGCAGTCATGAAGTGCTGAAGAAGCCAGCAGGCATCAAGATGTCTTCTTCCAGAAGAAGCATAGTGCTTCGAATTCTGTGCTTAATTGGATGGTTGTGGAGTGGAAGGACAGATGGTTTCCCAGGGCCATGTGTTTGATCCCATTAGATCGATTGAATTAGAGTTCACAGGTATAATGTAAAATGATCTCTCCCCTGCTTGTACTGTACCTGGAGTCAAAGATTTACACCCAGTATACCCATCTGTTCTGGATACCAAGCACCGCCTCATCAGCAGGGGGAAATTAGGCTAGACACGGAGGCTGTTGGTGGACCTGAGGCTACCTTGTTTGCAAAGATGGGGATGAGTCATTCCCTTTTTTTTGGCAGGCTGTCTGTTCTTCCGCCAGCCTCGCTCAGAGACCAATATAACTTGGTTTCTCTTTGGCTGCAGCATACTCATCCTCTCAGTTATGTGGGATTGTGGGATTGAGTCATCCCCCAATGTTTACCGGTGATTGGTGCCTCTGGCAGTTACCAGCCAGTTAAGGCAGAAGTGATATGTGGTGTGGTTCATTCATCTCATGTGATCTCATATGTCCGCCCACACCATCCTGGCTCTCTCTCTCTTAGTTAGCACAATATGGCCAGTATGTGCAGGAGTGCAGAAACCATGAAGGAATGATACACTCCTCTCACCCATAAACCAGTGCGCCGTCTCACTGGGACCAGGTGAGTGCTGCCATGAAGCCACACAATTCCCAGAATTCCAATTCCAAAATGGGATTTTGCTGCTGTGTAGATCCCACTAATGTCCATTTTCTCTCCTCCTCCCCTCCCGCCACAAACACACACACACATTCACAAAGGGGCACCTGCATGCACACATTGTAAGTGAAAAAAATGTAAACGGACATCTCAAGAGCAGATAAACATGTACATATTCCAATCACGTCAGCAAATATCGCCTTCCCATCTGCATTTTTACAGCATTTATGACACTAGCAACCCCTGCAGTGCTTTACATGTTTTCCTTTTATAGCAGCAGATGTACTGTAAAATCAGGCTGTTTGGGACATTCCCTGTGCGGATCTGTCTGCTGTAGGTGGAGGTCTCAGCGCTAGTTTTTATGCGTCTATGGCGCATGATCACTGTTGCACGAGAGGTGCATGAGGGTTTGGGGAATGGGGGGGGCATTGCTGTGAGTGGAGTTTAGTGAGGGCCCATGGACATAAAGTGTTGAACCGTTAAGAGGAATGAAGTTCAGCGATGGAGAGAGAGCGAGAGGGAAGCACCCTGCTTTTCACCTTTAAGAAAACATTGCAGTGCTCAATTCAGCCCGGTGTAGCACTGCCATTTCTCTTTATAGTTAGCAAGCAAAAATAACTATTGCACATACTGTATGAATAATGCATATGTACACAATATCCAGTATATGTGTACAGTGTAATATAAAATACAAATGAGCCAGTAAACAGAAAGAAAATATGAATTTGCCAGGAGTTCTCCCATCCATGTGCAAGCCCACACTTCAGCCATTTGGCAGGAGCAGGGTGCACAGTGGCAAAAAGTACCGTGCTGATTTGGCCATCTTGAGGAACTCATGCATAAGTTTCAAATCTTGAAATAAGCGCTGCATCTCATTGAATTCTTGACCTCGCTTCGGCAATAGTCCTCGCCCTCAGTTCCCCATAAATCATTTGCTTGCGTAAGGCTTCGGCTGACGTTTATTGCACTGAATACATCAGAAATGCATTGTGGGTAACTCTCCCGCTCTATCTTCGCTGTGTCTGGCTGTGATCGATGGCTGAACCGGAGTGACTGAACGTGGGGGATAAAGAGTTCAGGAGAGGATACCGTTCTCCCCTGCAGTGTTATGAAGGTGGCGCGGAGACATATTAGACAGACAGGAAGGCCTGTACGAGTGAGATTACAATGTGTGGACTGTGCTAATGCCTTACACCGCCTTTAATGGACCATTAATAGCTGCTTTTGCCCTGACAGCTAATAAACCACCCAAATGCAATTTGCCCTTATTATGCTGTTGAAGAATAAATCTCTGCTTTACTGCTGCCCCCTTTGAGGTCAGTCACAAACGTTCCCGCGTCTTCTCTTCGCGAGGTGTAGGTGTGTGCGATCGCACCCCACGTGTCAACGGGCTGAGAATAAACCTGTGACTAGGCCGTGGCAGCACCTGTGTCTGTGTGTTCATCCCGTGCTCTGCCCTTTTGGGGTGTTGTGGTGGGCACCTGTGTCTGTGTTCAGCCTGCACTCTGCCCTTTTGTGGCGTTGTGGTGGCCACCTGTGTCTGTGTGTTCATCCCGTGCTCTGTCCTTTTGTGGCGTTGTGGTGGGCACCTGTGTCTATGTTCAGCCTGCTCTCTGCCCTTTTGGGGTGTTGTGGTGGGCACCTGTGTCTGTGTTCATCCCGTGCTCTGCCCTTTTGGGGTGTTGTGGTGGGCACCTGTGTCTGTGTTCAGCCTGTGCTCTGCCCTTTTGGTAAATGGTTGGCATTTATATAGCGCCTTTATCCAAAGCACTGTACAATTGATGCTTCTCATTCACCCATTCATACACACACTCACACACCGACGGCGATTGGCTGCCATGCAAGGCCCCGACCAGCTCATCAGGAGCATTCGGGGGTTAGGTGTCTTGCTCAGGGACATTTCGACACAGCCCGGGCGGGGGATCGAACCGGCAACCCTCCGACTGCCAGACGAATGCTCTTACTGCCTGAGCCATGTCGCCTTTTGTGGCGTTGTGGTGGGCACCTGTGTCTGTGTTCAGTCTGCGCTCTGCCCTTTTGTGGCGTTGTGGTGGGCACCTGTGTGAGTCTGCTCTCTAGTCTCATGCAAACCTGTGCTGCGCCTACGGGAGCCGGGCTGAGCTGAACCCCGACGAGAGAGCTGCACTGGCATGAGTCATTGCCTTGCCGTTTGCTTTCTATCACTACACCTGTCACTTTTGAAAAGAAAATATTTCTGACGCCACGGAAACGGCATCGCTCTGTCTAAAGGCGCCTTTACAGCTTCCCGCCCACTGATGAACTTGCATAAACTCACTCATTAAGAATGTGTTTCCTGCACACGGTAAACGCTTCTGCACCAAATGCTGTGTTCTCGTACTGTGGCCCGTTTTTCTCAGGGGACTGAACTGTGGAGGAGAGAGAATCTTTCTCATGATGTGGGTGAGTGAGGCCTCCTGGGAGATGACTGGATGTATCAGCACTGCGGCAGGATGGGGTGGGGGGGTGTCTTCTCTGTGTATGTGGGACACTGCTGGAGCTGCCTTATGCAGGTAAAAATCTAGAAACAGAAAAATACAGAAACAGCTTAGTAGCAGGTGGTGCTGGGAATGGTTAAGGGAATTATACAACTTGTAAACAAACCATACAGATGGCATACACTCAGTGAGCACTTTATTAGGTATTTATCAGACTTATTGTTTGGACTTATTGGTCTATTGCTGCTGTTGCCTATCCACTTAAGAGGTTTGATGCGTTGTGTGTTCAGAGATGCTCTTCTGCATACCACTGTTGTAATGTGTGGTTATTCGCGTTACTGTCACCTTCCTGTCAGCTTTGACCAGTCTGGCCTTTCTCCTCTGACATTCACAATGCTTTTTAGCCCGCAGAACTGCTGCTCATTGGATGTTTTTTTGTTGTTGTTGTTTTAGAGAAATTATAGAGACTGTAAGTATAAATTAACTAATTTCACATTTATTATTAACACCCAACTCCACCCCATGTCTGTCTGTCTGTCTGTCTGTCTGTCTGTCCTCACAGCCACAGGGACCTGAAGCCAGAGAACCTGCTGTTAGACGAGAAGAACAACATCAGGATAGCCGACTTTGGCATGGCTTCCCTGCAGGTTGGGGACAGTCTGCTGGAGACCAGCTGCGGGTGAGTGCCTCGCCGTGCCGTGTGAAGTTACAGCGGTCACATCCGTTCTCTTTCACAGACGCGCCCGCGCTCGCCCTGTCCGCACGCGGGACTCTCTCTTTTCCCCTCACTGCGCCACGGTCTTTCTTTACACTTTCGTTCATTACGCTGTCTTTAGTGTAGCGCTCCGCAGCTTCCATAAACAGGCTGTGGATAAAGGGTTTAAAGGCTCCCAGGTGTGAAAGTGGCTGCTTCCCTGAGCAGCCTCAGCGGTCTCCTATTAGCGGGGGTAAGGAGCGTGTCGCCCCGTCGTAAAACAGGAGCACGTATGCGGAGATCGCTCAGAGAGGACGCGGGCTCAATCTGGACTGCAGGGGAGATAAGATCCTTAACTAAAGACAGGGGAAGGTGGAGGGGCCGCCGCTGCAGCGTGGTGGATTAGCGGCCATTAATCTCCCGCTATCTGCATACATCACAGGCCCGCTCGCTAGCGCGGCGTGACCGCGGTGTTAAGTGAAGGAAACCAGCCACTGCTCATAAAAAGGTATACCGCCGATGCTGATTGGCTGTGACTCATTGACGAGCACATTGCTGATACGACCGGCTGTGAGTCATTGACAGGCACATTAATAATGCGGATTAGCAGTGACTCACGGAGAGACATACTGTGGATTGGGCTGTTTCCGGCCCTCCGGTGTCATCGGAGATAACGCTGGGCCACTTCAGCCGGCTGCCCAACTTTTGAGCTCGTCTACGACAACAGAGCTGTGTGTGGAAAATCAGCGTTTGCACCCCGAAGTCATACTGCCATGGGTCATGCAAGGGTGTCCACGTCTAGATACCTGCTCCTGGAGAACACGGCAGAGCTTTTCACCCGGGCCTGCGGGCTTCCCCAGTCACAGACTGGGCTGTCGACAACCACAGCCAGCCGTTTCACAATGATTTCCCATGAGCCACGAAATGAGAAAAATGAACGCTGGGTCCGAAATCACTCCCTCGTTCCATCGCACAATCACACATTCACTATTCCCTCCATGGAAAACACTCCGTAGAAAAATGTAGATTTCGGACGCTTATGAATCATTATTTTGTGTCGCCATTGATCGGTGGGATGTGAATACCTTAATTTGCTGCATATTTCCATGCTAAAAAAATTTTCAATGAATATCTAAGTAGTGAATATGTTTTTATGGTGTTTCTCTTCTCAAACTTTGGTGCAACAAAAAGTTGGGTTTGAACGATTTAACCTATACCAGTGTGTTTGTCTCATCTCTTCTTCTTTCAATTTGCCGGAGTGCACGAGCAGAGACGAAGCACTGCATTGTGGTATTTTTATGAATAAATAGCGTATATGCTTTGTACCCTACATTTCCCATTGCCTTGTGGGGAATTTTTGAGGGCACTACATAGTGCATAGATTTTACGGTTTGAAATTTGGACACCTAAATAAAATGATGAAAACTGAATAAGGAGCGATTTCGGACAAAGCATTAATGTCCCTCCTGTTATTGCTCCTAGCAGCTGCTTCCATTCCTATCAATTGTACTTGTTGAGGGTGTCAGGTCTGTGATGTCGTAGGAATGAGAATATGAGGTCAGGATGTGGGCAGGAGAACATGATGTGGATGTGTCTGTGATGTCATAGGAATGAGAATATGAGGTCAGGAGAACATGATGTGGATGTATCTCTGATGTCATAGGAATGAGAATATGAGGTCAGGATGTGGATGTGTCTCTGATGTCATAGGAATGAGAATATGAGGTCAGGATGTGGATGTGTCTCTGATGTCATAGGAATGAGAATATGAGGTCAGGATGTGGATGTGTCTCTGATGTCATAGGAATGAGAATATGAGGTCAGGATGTGGATGTGTCTCTGATGTTGCACTGCTCACCCTGATCCACCCCATACCAGCTGTCCCAGTGCCCAGGGTGCCTGCAAAGTGTGTCTTTACTGCAAAGGCACAGTGCGATTATTGATTGTCCCCACATGCCTGAATGCCTCATCTCTAAGCACAGATATGACAGCTTTTAATTAAACTCATTCATCTTTATCTCATGCTGCCTGCAGCTGCTTTGACACAAATGTATTCTGTTTACGGGTAATGGACTCTAGTTGAATTTGAAAGTTGCTGGGCGAAGGGGCTCTCATGCAATTCCAAAGCAGCGTCAGCCCATTTGGGGGTATCTGTTTATTCATCGGATAAGTCCCTCAACTCCATATCTTATGGAAAGCAATATGTCTAACCACCCCTCCCCATGTGCTGTTGCTCAAGAGTGTCCTCCATCTGCTCCTATAGGGAGTGGGTTTGCAGTTACAGTGACCCTGCTTTTCCTAGCCACTTGTAATCGACTGCAGACTTTCACCCAAAAGCTTTCTGTTCAATACTAGCTGAAGCAGGACTGTAGGTGGATGGGTTCTAGTCCACCTTCAGGACTGTTGTTCATTTCATATATCATAACTTCAGTACATTCTCATCAAACCTCCATGCAAGTGTTCAGCAGGCATGATGCACAAGGTATTAAAGCTGCAGGTGTAAGCAGGTATGATCCAGTAGCTGTAGCTAAAAAGACACAGGTACATACCGTAATAATACCCGAATAACTGAGTAACTGTGTTGTGTTTGGTTTTGTGTCACTGAGCTTGGCAAACTTGTCTGAAACCAAATTGCATGTGTTTGCACAATTCAATATGACACTTGCAATTAGGAACAGTGCATTTGCAAAAGCATGTGTTTGCATTGTGTTGTGTGGGCTGATGTATATTATCCCTGGATCCCTGAAGCTTACCTGTGTACACTATCACTCCTAGACAAATGAGACAGTCACACTCTAATCACTGGTCTAATAGGAACCTGTGTTTACAGGACTTTGCAGGGAGCTCATTAGAGTTCATATACGTACCTCACAGTCTGGATTATTGAGAGGTTTACAGCGGTGTACTAGTGGTAGAAATGCCACGGTGTGATTGATGAAATGTCCCTGTGAGACCCGGGACACACTATGCGGGTTTCGCACATCTCCCTTCTATCTAGTGCCACGCTGGTATGTTCATGCATGTTGGGGTGTACGTAATGTTGCACAAATATATGATTGAGTCAGCATTTATTTCCATTGCCGGTTGCAGTGTCAACACTCTCCATTCAACTGGGTATAGCACAAGCATTACCTGTTTTGTTTCCTCTGACAAAAGAGCTATGCTTACAGGACACACTGCATAAAAACATGAAATATGTGTTGCTCCTCTCTCAACAGATCACCTCACTACGCGTGTCCAGAGGTCATCCGGGTGAGCTACTGAGCTGTATCACCAGTTAACTAATGCAATGCTCTATAACCTGTTCCGCAGAGACCAAAACACACACTCAATTCTCATTTCTCTCTCTCTCTCTGTCTCTCTCCCTCTCTCACTCTGTCTCTATCTTCCTCGCTCTTCCTCTCTCTCCCACTCTCTCCCCTACTCTCCATCTCTCAGGGGGAGAAGTATGATGGCCGCAAAGCTGACGTATGGAGCTGTGGGGTCATTCTCTTTGCACTTTTAGTGGTGAGTGTCAGCTGTCGCCTGTTTGTCATTGCGCAAACATCCCAGGCCTGTGCCACCCCGGTGCCCTACTGCCCTCCAGCCTGTACTGCTTCCTGTTCACGAGCATACTTCCTGTTGTGATTAAATGGTTGTAGTAGTTAGTGTAGTGTACGGTTCATAACATACAGTATGTACACCCACCGCCAGTCCTACAGAAATGCAGGCCACTGTATGTCAAAAGCAGTTGGATTTACTCACGTTATTTCATGCTTTCCGCAACGACAGCTCAAGTTTCGGAGACACAACCATGTATTTTTCCACTGAAACGTTTAGCACAATTTCTGTGTATAAGAGGACAAATATCTGTATTTGAAATGTGAGAGAGATGTCTTAACTGAATGCATTCTATATCCCCGTGTAAACTGTTACTCACTCTGTGCTGCCTTGCAAATGTCAAGAAGAGTTTGTTTGCTTCAAAACTTTAAATCAAGCTTTCCCAGAAAGTGCTCTCACTGTTTGTTGTGTTCTGCTCTGGCCCAGAAGTGTCAAACTGATATAAATCAGTTTTCACACAACTGGAGGAGGGCACTTTGAGCTGGCTGTAGAAATAAGATAACATTTGCAGCATGCCTTGTGGGTACTCCTGTGTGTGCTACAAGCCTTTGTTTATCAGTGTTAATTGAGTGGAGGACAGTGCAATATGTTTTGGCTTCTCAAGCTATCAGATGTGATACCTACGGACTACAACGGCCCTGTTTTTAGGAATAGAATCAGATCCGAGGGAAAGGCCTGTATACCACACACCTTGACTTTATCGGCCCATATTCCTGCGCTGAATGAAGTCGAGGCAGGGATGTCGCCCGACGTTAACTGTATTTCCTCCTGTTTGGTATTCTGACCTCGTTTTGAGTCTCATTCTGTAAACACCGGTGCCATTTTAAGAGAATCTCAAGATTGGTTTTCGACATCTGCAGTGCGGCCTTATTGAGAAAGAAAAGGCAGGTCTTAAAAACTAGCAGTAAAAATGCTCGCTTTTTATTATTGCATGCATATACACTTACCCGAGGTCGGCCAAATTTTCAGAACTTATAAACTGCATGAAACAATGATAAAAAAGTAAGCCTTTTACGATGCGCGTATACCACCCACAGACAGTTAGGACTCCAATTCCCATCATTGTGCGTAGTTTTGTCCCCCAGCCTATAAGGAAGACAGAAATAACTTTTAAATATTACTGTCTGCTAGTCTAAAGGCACATTTTTGTATCTGCCTGTATCGTAATTAGCATGGAAGATACCTCCTGTGTTTTTGGAAATGTAAAAAATCTCTCCCCATGCGTCCCTTTCACCGTGCAGTAATAATGATATTGTGCTGTGGCGGTGGCATCCCGGAGACCGAAATAGACTTTGAGCGCGGGCAGAAACCGCTCCACGTCAGGGCTGCATAAGGAGAAGCCGCAAAGCCAGCGTGTGATTAGTGTGCAGATTGACTTTTCCCTCTTCATATTTGGGCTTTATTATCTCCTGCCCACGACGGGTGTGTTGTTTTATTTTCTCCGGACTCTGCCGTGGAAAGCCAAAGCTCTCGCGCAGCTGTGTGGACCTGGCCCACAGCAGCTCTGCGGCGCTGATTAAAATGTGACGTTCTGCTTTTTTCATTTCATTAGACACTTTTTGCTGCTTTGTAGTTTAATTGCGGTCGGGCCGTGTTGTATGGGAGGCGGCTTTAATCAGGTCTTTGTGCTGGCGCAGTCATTCATCAGTGCTGACATCTGCTGTGTGTCAGGACTCCTGATAAAGCCTTCTGATGTGAGAATGATAAGGCAGCCAGAGAGGAAATCCGGCTAATTACCACTATCGCTTTTTTACCGCAGGCTGCTGTTTCATATCTTTACCTCAAAGTGTCACAGCCAATTTCTTCAGGGAAGTTATCGTGAAACAATAAAGGCGGTTTGATTGAATGGTGTCATATACGCTGTCTCGCTGTAACTGGTTTTCCGCGCTGGCGTACGGACGGGCTCCGTGTGACGTGCGCTTCCTTCTTTCAGGGCGCCCTGCCGTTTGACGACGATAACTTGAGGAACCTTCTGGAGAAAGTGAAGCTGGGCGTGTTCCACATGCCGCACTTCATCCCGCCCGACTGCCAGAGCCTGCTACGGGGGATGATCGAGGTGGACGCCGGGAAGCGGCTCACGGTCAGTGCAGATCACACGACCCTGACACGCCGTGTCACGTGTCACACTGCGCATTTCATTGGAGGCAACGTAGATGACCCATCCATCCATCCATCCATTATCTTAACCCGCTTATCCTGAACAGGGTCGCAGGGGGGCTGCAGCCTATCCCAGCATACAGGCAGGAATACATCCCGGACAGGTCACCAGTCCATCGCAGGGTACACACACCATTCACTCACACACTCATACCTATGGACAATTTAGACTCTCCAATCAGCCTAACCTGCATGTCTTTGGACTGTGGGAGGAAACCGGAGTACCGGGAGGAAACCCACACGAACACGGGGAGAACATGCAAACTCCACACAGAGATGCCCCGGCCGACGGGGATTCGAACCCAGGACCCCCTTGCTGTGATGCAGCAGTGCCCCACATAGATGACCCTTGTTTAATTAATGAATTGATCATGATGTCATTTGTTTGCACCCCACGTCACGTGACCATTGAGTAGGGTGCTTCTGTTAACACACGGCCTGCTGGGACGTGTTTCTGCCGTTTCCACTTTGCTGATGGTGATATTGAATTAGCCTCAGTCCATGGTTCCCCACAGCACTGTGGCAGCTTCAGCACCTCGGCAGTCTGCAGTGCTGCATTAGTGTCTGTACTGTGTCTCTCTGGGGTTTTTTTCTATCTCAAAGACACTCCCTGGTAAAAGAAATACATTAAATAAATACATTAAATTAGCCTCAGTTGACATCACCCTACAAAGCTGCATTGGTCTTACTGTCCTCCAGTTCTCTGTCTGGACCTGGCCCCTCCGACTTTGTCTTGGATCCTTGTTGGACTACCCTCCTGTGGGTAGTGCCCTAGGTTTAACACTGATAAACCGCTCCTTAACTGTCTGCCTCCATGTCAGCCTTGAGACCTGATATTATGTACATGGGTGCAGGCCTGGAACTGATATTATGTACTTGGGTGCAGGCTTGGGACCTTGTACTGGGTGGCATGTTTATCTATGCTCTGGAAGAATATACCATGAGATATAAATATTTGATCAGAATTGAAGACATAAGGGAAGAAACAGGCGTTATGACAGAGGGCCCCTGGCACCCGAGAGGGATTGTGTCCTGTGTGTATGACTCCTCTCTACGTCCCCCAACTGTCATCCTCAGGCAGGGGTCAGAGGTCGGACCGTTAAAGAGACAGGAAAGAGCAGCTCTCTGTCGCTCTGCACTCGATCGTTCTCCATTTGTATTCTCGGACAGTTTCTTTGATCGCGCGGAATGTCATCCGTATCTCTCGGGCGTTTTCCGGAGGAGCGTCCGGAAATTCTGGCAGACTCGAGAACTGCCCTTTAGGAACAGGAAGCCGATGGCGCGTGATGTCATTGCGGTTCAGCCCAGTGCAGCGCGTATCCCTAGGTTCCTAAAACCACAGGCAAAGTCATCGTCGGTGTTTTCATGACTCAACAGGAAGTGCTCCCTCTGGCCCCGTGTCTGTTGTGTCTCTCCTTCAGCAGCACTAATTCTGTATGAGTCAGACTTCCCTCAGCAGCTCAACCTGCTCATTACTGTACAATCAGGCCCTCAGATGCTGCAATAGCACCTTTAACTTCGACCAGGGCTCCCGGGTACTTCCGACCTGATGTCCGAATAGCACAAAACATTATTACAACCTTATTTCAACATTGCTGTAGGGTTGTTTAAGCTTGTGGTGCATATCAGAGTTGTAGCAATGTTTTTATAATGCCTTGGTAACCACCTCAAAACCAAAATTTACCAGCCATGTTGTAAGTAGCTAATTGTATTTTGTCGAGGATGTGTATGTTATTGTCGCTATGGAAGAAAAATATTTTTTTTGCATCAATAACAGTGTTATAGCAATGTTTTACATAATCTGTGTAATATTGTATGAAGCTATAATGATGAATTGTGCTATTTGGGCACCTTGCTGCTGTGTTGTGTGTACTTGGATATGATGGATCTCCAGGTTTAGCGTCATCAATTCAGGTCTAGTCGAGGTGCAGCTTTGCGTCTCTAATGCGTAAACCAATGGCAGCGTCTCCTTTCGGATGTCAGAAGTGGTTTTGGAAAAGCCGCCCTGTTCAGATTCATCATCGCAGTGTGCTCCTCTGCCACCACTGTGCAGAACGTGACGGCACGTACAAAGGCTTAAAAGATTATCATAATAAAGCGTTTTTAATTTCCTGTCACTTCACGTTGGCTGCTTTCCAAAGAAACCCCACATTCTTAATGCGGGTTATAGCTTCTTAACCTTCCAGGCACTTCAATTTAAAAAAAAATATCTTCAACTGTTCGAGATATTATCATCTGTCATAATGGTTCATCGTCACATGATTATAAAACAAAAAGGTTTTTTTTTTAATAAAGAAATATATAAAAATAAAAAACATATTTAGAAATGGATATGGTTGCCAGCTGAATTCTAACAAAGATTCTAACACACAGACATGATGTTGCTAATGACTGTACGTTGCATTGTTCTAAAATATATTAGGTATTGATCCAATGTATTGTACATCAATTTGACATTGATCAGGTATGCCAAATATACTTCCAGCACTGATCATGAATTTCAAGTTTACATAGATCAAATGTTTATCAGACATTTAACATTTTAATCGATCCGATATTGATATAGGATGTCTAATTTACATCAATCTACAATGTACATTGTATTTTCAATTTACATGTGAATTTCACATGTAAAATTGATTTACACAAAGATTATTTTCTTGTAAAGTAAAAAGTACTGTATTTTAATTGAATTTTCCAATACTACATCCATCTGACACTAGGTTTTTCTGCTGTGTGGGTCTGTTTGAGTACACTGTGTTTATTCTTTCACCACTCTGGGGCTCGGATACGGCTGCTGTCTGCGGGTGTTAACGCCTGCCTCTGTCAGGGGCAGTCAGACGCTGGATAATAGCTGGCAAACACACCGGCCATTTAAGTGCTTGTCTTCATGTGTAAAAAGGGCCATGCGAAGGGCCATGTGTGAAACACGATAGGCCGGTGGTTTGTCACCGTCAAATCGTCGCACAGCTGTATTCAGTTCTTGTCTGCGTTCACGTGGCACACATTTCAGTAATTCCCTGATCATATCCCTTCTGCCCTGTGTTCATACAGTCTGCAAAATGGAACCTGTCGATCTATTCTTTCTTTCTCTCTGTCTCGCCAGCTTTTTGTGTTTTATTCTGTTTGTTCTTCAATTGTGTCATTTTTGTTGGCTGCCAGTGTGGTTAATGTGGTTTATGTAGTCAGTGCTGCACAAAACCCTGTTTGCAGTTCATCCCCAGGCTGTCTCTGACTCCAAAGCGGCTCTGTAACCTGCTCCTCTCTCTCCCCTTGTGTCCTCACAGTTAGAGCAGATCCAGAAGCATGTGTGGTACATGTAAGTATGGTTCAGCTGGGTCTGTTATTGGGGTGGGGACTGGGGTGGGATTGGAGATTAGGGTGCGTGAGGTTTGAAGGTGGGTTGAGGGGCTTATTTGTGGGGTATGGTTTGGTTGTGAGGTGGATGTGTTTGGGATTCAGTGGTGGAGGTTGGGTGATTGCAGGGAAGTTATAGCTTAGGCTTGTTCATGATACTTTTGGGGCTGTTGTCAGCACCAAGAATATGGACAAAAGTAACAAGAAATATCAGCATATTTGCAGTTTATATGGCTTAGTTTTAGAACTAAGCCTTCTGCAAGGCTGCGACAAAAAAAATGGTTTTAGGCAGGCTGTCTAATATTTCAATTAAAATGTCCTATGTAGTGTAGCCCTTTTTTTCAGTGCTGTGTTTCTGTGCTGTTTGGTCCTCCCGCCAGAGGGGGCAAGAATGAGCCTGAGCCCGAGCAGCCCATCCCCAGGAAGGTGGCCATCCGCACCCTGCCCTCAGCCGAAGACATCGACCCTGACGTGCTGGAGAGCATGCACTCACTGGGCTGCTTCCGGGACAAGAACAAACTGATGAAGGACCTGCTGTTGGATGAGTGAGTAACGAGGGATGAAGGAGTACTAGGGAGAGAGAAGGAGTATTTGAGAAGAGGAGAGATGGGGAGGGGGTGGTCTGGGTACAGGTAGATACCAGGTCGAGGTGGTGCGTTTGGAAATGGAAAGGTGTGGGGGTGGGTTTGGATTTGAGAAAGGTCAGCGTTGCCGCAGAGCTGCATTCTAGCGTCTCTGTTTCTGTTTTCATAGAGGTCAATTATTTTCGAGTGCATTAATACCAGCAGAAATACCACACAGAAACCTAAGCCTAATTTACAGCAGCCCACAGAGGCTCCTGTCTGCTGCATCTCCCTGGGACACGCCTTCCTAATTTCTCACCTGAAAACATGACCGTCCCTGGCAGAGTTAGATTTTCTTAGGGGCTGTTCATTTGTTTCTACCCTTGTTTCTCCGACACACACAGAGCAGGCAGCGTAGCCGGCTGCAGGGCCATCCCGGGAGGGAACATTTATCATCTCCAACGCCTCGCAATTATTATCAGGGCGCGTTATCTGCAGTGCTCGTTACAGGCCATGATGGATGTCCTGTGATTTGGCTCTTAAAGCAGCGGAGTTTCTCTCATTCCTCTGCCCTTCCCCCGCAGCTTTGAGCACAGCCAACAACACGGGGGGAACCGGCTCACTTTCTGTCCTCTGTCCTTTTAACGGAAGTTGCTATCCTCAAGTGTAGTCCAAGTATAGTATAGTCCATCTATAAACTAGGATAAACATTGCTTCTTTGCCAGAACTTCTTCAGACTTTTTCAAAACAAGATTCCACGTAATTTTGTTATTGGAAAAGGCAGCAAATCTCCTGGTCTGCTATTCTAAATAAGGGCTGAATTCAGACCTGCACTTGAGTGCATTTTCCGTGTGACTCATCGTTGCAAGATTGACAGTCTGAATTCGGCCCTTTATAAGTAAATCAATGTCAAGACTCGACTTTTGCAGGGATATTTGTTTCTTCCCTTTACCTGTTTTGAATGAAGATGGTCGTGGCTTTGGTATTGTCCTAGTCATGTGCTGCTGTTTTAAGCTGGCACTGTGTAAAGGGTGGTATTTAGCTTTCATTCTGTCATTAATTGTACAGCCTGTACAAAAGCAGCCCCATCTCCTGCCCTCGGTCCAGTCCGGCTGCTTCCTGTTGTAAGTTCCGGCGCTTGGGGTTAAGTGGCTGATCCTACTGAAACTTAATTTTTCTCCTCTGTGCAGTGACAACCAGGAAAAGATGATCTACTTCCTCCTACTAGACCGAAAGGAGAGGTACCCCAGCCATGAGGACCAAAACCTCCCACCTCGTAATGACATAGGTAAGGTTTTCTCATCACACGATGTTGCAGGCCCCCCTTATCACATAATTGCATGGTTAAGGCCTCCGGTGTTTTAAATCATATGGTGTGGTGGATTTAGTCAATATTTGCCCTTAAATTAGACTTGCAATTAAATGCAGGTGTTTCTTTTTTTAATCTTCACAGACAAAGGGAGATATTAAAGAAATTAACAATTTTTGTGAAGAATAGTGTTAATGATGAATTCTTATTGAATACAGCCCTATTCTCTGCTTGGTCACATGACTGGCTCCTGTGATTTAAGCTCACGGTATTATCGTTATTTACTGTAGTATACCCGGGTGCTTTGCCTCATTTACACAAGTGCTTTAAGCCCTGTGTTCTCCTTGGACCCAGGGCTCAGATGAAGCATCACCCAGAACCCTCATCAGCTGTAAATGCCACATCACTGATCATACTGTATATGAATACCGCCTTAAATGCCACATCACTGATCATACTGTATATGAATACCGCCTTAAATGCCACATTGATATATATAGATTTAGACGTCACAATCGTTTAAAGATGAGCTGAGGGAAATGCTATTTTTGTCATTCCTGTCCCCAAGGAGCTAAAGATCATCTGTCTGAACCAGTTGTGTGCCAAGTATTTTGATGGCTTGTGTTCGTGGGACACGGTTAGTCGCCATGTCAGGCTGTCAACGTGGTTCCAGTGCAGTGGCTGTCCGCGAGCACATCCTGTGATGTGTGATTTAGCCTTTTCTCACCCCTGTTCTGCTCCGGTTGGTATGTCCCCTCTGCGCAGACCCCCCCAGGAAGCGAGTGGACTCTCCCATGCTCAACAGGCATGGGAAGAGGAGGCCGGAGCGCAAGTCTATGGAGGTTCTGAGTGTGACAGACGGGGGCTCCCCGGTGCCTGTGCGCCGGGCCATAGACATGGCACAGCATGGACAGAGGTACGGCACACACACCCTCTCCTGGCACATCTGCTCAGCATAGCACAGCTTCACACACACCCACACACATGTACAACCCCTCCCGTGCACATATAAGCCCTCCTACATTTGATATAACCCCTTTCACACATGTATAACCCCTCCCACATTCTGTACAAGCCCTCCCGTGCACATATAAGCCCTCCTACATTTGATATAACCCCTCCCACATTCTGTACAACCCCTCCTGTGCACATATAACCCTGATTACGTTCTATATAACCCCTTCCAAACATATACAATCCCTCCCCACATTCTGTGTAAGCCCTCCCACACATTACATCTTTCTCATTTCTTCTGTATAGCCCCTCCTACATACTGCATGTATTGCTAAACATCTCTCACCTGTTTGGTAGAACACTTCCCACACTTCTTCTGTAGATGTCTTTTAATGCAATGTTTGAAGGAACATGTTCTGAATACTTGGCTCCTATAATACTGTAGTCCATTGTTATTGTGATACTTATAAGAAGTTCATTCTTGAAGGCAGGTTTGTACAAATTAATCCCAAAGATTATCAAGAAGGATCCTTACCTGGATAACTTCACCAGCTGACCTGAAATAAGGAGAGCTGGAGCATTTGGAGCTCAGAAATCTAAACGCCTTTAATAAAGCTTTTGCTTTCTGTTGACTTTGAGAATTAGGTGCCAGACGTTGAAACGTCACTCACCCTGCTCTAATAAAGATGTTTAGTTTTCTGAGCTCTCTTTACTTCAGGTTACTCCCTGTGAAATAATCTGGATAAGGGTCCCTCTTTATGTACTTTGGACTGTTCTGTCTGTGAACTTCCATTTAATTCCTCTTTTTATTGGCTAGGTTGAAGTGCTAAGCTGAAGCGCAGTTTTTTTTTGTATCCCAAATACTTTTTTGTCTTAGTGTTTGTTGTATTGGTAGCTCTTCTAAGTGCACTTTGGCTAAATAGCCGTGTGCTGGACTGGGCTAAGCCCATCCTTTCTGCTGATTTGGCACCTTGTGTCTGTTTAATACGGGACCATCCGCCCTGTTTCAGAGATATGCCTCTACAGCATTTTTCCCATAACACCATTACTTCTTAATTTGTTACTAATATGAATGTGCTTGTGGAAAATGCCAAATCTGCTGTGTCAGAATATTGCAGCAGTGCAGGCTGTTGATTTGAGGCCATTTGCAGGCATGTTAATACCCCCAGTAACCACCCTTGCTCCTTGGCCATGGGCAGGACCGAAAGGCAGCCCTCAGCACTTTTAACCGGCGCAATCCTGTTTTCATTTCACAGCGGTAAACTAGGGGCTCTTCGTATCGGCGGTAGGAGGGTTTAAGTTGTAGCTGTTTCACTGTTAAAGTTAATTAGAGGGAAATGAAAAAGGCAATTTGTAGCACATGCAGGCAGGGTTATGCAGTTGACGTGCTGTCGCTATGGAGCCATTGAGGACTGAGCCAAACGCTTGGTCATGCTGTTAAGAAGAAAAAAGCCTCTACAGTCTGTCTAATGTCTGTGTTTATCTATCACGGCTGTGTGTTTTACATAACAATTACAATATTTTGTAAAGTAAACTGATAAAAAACAAGATTTTTCTTTTTTGAAAACAGCTTGGTTTGTTCCTGCATATTAGATTTTACTGCTGGCTTCTTCATCAACAGCCTTTAATATTTCATATGTCATAGTGAATTGAATTCATATGAATTTAGTCTTTCCTTTATTGGTCCCTATTCTACAAGGGACATTAATACTCACAGAATATGGAAGCGTGTTATGAATGTATTGATTATGAGTCTATATTGATAGCATGTGTATGTGCACAAAACAGCATAATACATCAACCTTTATCATGGAGTCTGACCATCGTAACTGTGCAGACATTGGCCATCACAAGAGAGCGTTGTTATTTATCTCTTTCATTTCCTCTTTAATCTCTTTTTAATTAAAACAATCTCTTATTATTTATTTTTATTTGCTTGCACAATGCATTTTCATACATGATTGCATTTTACAGTGCTGTACACAACATATAAATGCAAAAATATGGGCACTCCGCACCGTGAATATGAACTAATTTCACAGTGCAGTCTATTCGGCAGATAAGAAATACATCAAAGGTAGGATGTTAAGCCTGTAGTATTGTTAGCCTACCCAAGTGCTAAAGCAATGGGGTGACCAAGTTTACGGGGCAACTGTGGAAGTGCTTCTGTTCTTTAGTAGCAGGCAGGCAGGCTTGTCAATGAGCGCCGTCAGTAACTGAATGTCTGTTCACTTTGTCTCCAGCTGTAATAAGACTGTGTTCAGTAAAAGCTTGGAAATCTCTGACGCCAATTCCAAATACAGCAAAGAAGAAAGGTATTCACCGTTTCTGTCCCCCGAACCCTCCCCCCCCCCCTCCCCGCTCACTGTTCCCAGTGCAAAGATGCAGTGTGGCTTTTCCATTTGCATAATATTTCAACATGAAAATCATTTCAACGGCAATATGAAAAACTACAATAATGACATGTCAGAGCAGGCTTTGATATGACAATCGCTCCTAGCTGTTTACAAAATGTTCACATCTTAATATACTGAAATGGCAAATAAATTGAGAATGCCAAAAATACCATTTTACGATTTAAAAAATGGTTCTCTTTGGCTATTTTTAACAGGCCTTGATGTGCAGTCTGTCTCAGTGCTAAGATTTCACAGTTGTGTTAAAATCAGAATCCATTCCCATATCCTTTCTATCTTGCATCCTTCTGGGTGAAACCTATTCTTCCCTAATAAGCCTCAACACCCTCTCCTTTCCCCAAAACTAAGAAACACTGCACTGATACGCCAGCCAATCACTGCTGGTATCAGCTGCTATGTCATAGTTCAAGTTCCACATCCCTTTCAGATTGAAACGTCAGTATGTACTGTATGAACGCCTAACCTGCGTTCACAGAGTTTGAAATGTGAATTTCTGGAACGTAGGTACCTGGCCTGTTTAAAGTTTGGTCCAGAGTTGGTTGGATTTGTTTTCCACTTGCTATGACACTGCTAGTGCAGATCTGTGTCTTTGTTCTGGCTATAAATCAATAAAAATGCCCATTTATTCTCACTCCACTGCTTGAAGTATTCAATGCAGTCAAAATAACGAGTGAGTGTATGCTGTATGGTAATGAAGTGTATTGGAGGCTGATAAAGAAGAGTGTTCAAGTAGTTCATTTTAATGACCCTCATTATATTTTTGGGCAATGTATTCATGTATTCATTTAGATATTTGTGAGTTTTTGTTTGGGCGCATGCAGAAGGCCAGTAGGTGAATCCATGCCATGCTAGTGTGAATAAAGAGATGACTTTCATAATCCTGAGCCGGGTCCTACAGGCTGAGGCTGTTTGATTTTTGGAGCGCATCCAAACACACAGGCAGGATTTTGGAAAAGCTGCCCTGCATCTTGTCCCAGAGGCCCTGGGGCGTGTTTATAGATGGGGTGTGTTCTGTTCTCTTTACCCTCCCAAATTTCTGCTATTTCTGCTTATTTATGGCTTCTATTTTAGTTTGTCTCTGTTGTTTTTCTATTGGTACATCTGAACCCCTTTCCTCAACCCTCTCTGTCCTGGGAGTGCTGTGCTCCTGTAGGTTTTTTTGTGGCGAATGGTGTCGTGGGGGTCCCCCTGTCAACACCCCCTCCTTTCCCCCCCCAAAGTGGTTTCCTCTACCTCTGCCACAGTGGCGGGGACCTCTGGGGGGTTGGTTTTACCTGAATTTGGGTCATGGATTTCTTTCTGTCTGTGTGTGTGTCTGTGGGTGTGTGTTTATGTGTGTGTTCCTGTGTTTAAAGTGTTTAATAATGGACCAGCCTGTTTTTATTCCAACATTGCCATTCCTGTTTTCTTTGGGAACTGGATATCTAAAAATAAAACTGATTAGATCTCCACTAAGAGTCCTTCCCACAGCACTAGAGAAATATGCGTTGTGAATTTGTCACAACACTGGGAAGATTTTCTGCTGAAAAGGTTAAGGATTATGGAAGAAACTACAGTCAATTTTGGCAGTGCCGTGTGTCATCTTGTTTTCATGCACTGCTGAGCAGGGCTTGAGTGAAAGTTTCATCTGAAGCAGAACCATGTAAATGTGTTTCTGTACTCTCTATTGAGGGTAGGACAATAATACTCTTTGTCATAAGTCATACTCTCTGACCCAAGATGGCATATCTGCCAACTCCCAACCCGAAACTCCTGTCAGATAGACACCAGCTCCCCGGAGCAGCTTCTGAATGCATGGCCATAGACTGAAAATCCTCTCCACTGGTGGAAAAACCTTTATCTGAAGCTAAATTGCTACTAGCTGCCTCAGTGTGCATGTAGAGTATGTCAGAGTGTGTGTGTGTGTGTGTGTGTGTGTGTGGGTGGGTATGCGTGTGTGTGTCTCTGTGTATGTGTCTGTGTGTGTATATGCATGTTTTTACTTGGTTTTACTCTGTGAGCTATTGTTTGCGGCTGTGGTTCCCTTTATTCCACCGTGCCACTGTTGACCCTGTCCTCTGCTTGGATAAATGCGTCTCTGTTCTTAAAATATGTGAGCTAGTGATGCCGTTCCCCCGCCCACACACTTATTAAAGGTCTGGCTGTGCGAGGGACAGTGGGTGGTGTTTTGATAGTTTTGGTTTTTATGATTACCACCCACACAGGGGCTCTCGAGTAGAGGCTTAAGCATGTCCCCCCCACCCCCCATGTTCTATGATAGCATTTCACTAGTGCCAGCACCCGGGGGCTCCTGAACCCGGTGCATGCTGGTATAGCCTGCTACAGGACTCCTGGCACGACTGGAGGACCTGGGAAATGTCCTGCTTCATGAGAACAGATTTTCCCACAGCCATTTGTTTCCTTTGACCTGGCGCATTATTTTGGGATTAAAGAGCCATTTTAATGCCCGTTCCCCTCTGGCTGTAAGAGGGAATAGAAACTGTGTGCTTGAATTTAATGGTTGACACAGCTGCCTTTGGCTCTCGCCATAGCAACAGTGATGAATGAGGCTCACCTGCTCGTCCTCCATGTGTGGCTGGGAGATGCTCCAGTAATGTCTTCCGCTCTCTGTGTTTTTACCGGGACAGGCAGGTGCGCTTCTGTCTGTCATGGGACAGGTGGGTCGAACACAGGGGTGGGAAATCTTACCCTAAAAGGGCCGCTGTGGGTGTGGGTTTTTAATTTAGCCCAGCACCACGACACCTGATTGAATGAATTAACTAATCACGGTCTTCAATACAGTACAATCAGGTATCTTAGGGCTTGGTTAAAACTAAAACCCGGCACCCACACTGGCCCTTTTCAGATCAGGTGACCCACCCCTGGTCTAACAGGACTTCCGTGTCTCTATGCCTCTGCTGGGATGGGCGGGTCTCATGGGAAGGGTGTGTTTTCCGTCTCCGGCAGGTCGCGGTCCATCAGCGGAGCCTCCTCTGGCCTCTCTACCAGCCCCCTGAGCAGCCCCCGGGTAAGAGTGCCACGCCCGTTTCTGCCTCCTGCTGGCTTCTCACACTGCCATTCTCATTTTTATGTCCCGGGCACGTACCTCACTGTGAATGAGAGCACACAAAACAACCAGACAAACTTAACCTCATACGTGCCTTTAAGTGACAGGTTAAAATCCCTCATTCCCAATATCCCAAGGGCTTGCCAAAACAAGACTTATCATGTAAAAAACATTATTTCATTTGACTCAATTCAATTTGACTGTAGTTAAATTATTAACTTAACTTAACTTAACTAAATTAATTATGCTTTGAAAAGTCAATAGCTCTGCTCCCAGATTTTTAAGAAAAATGTTTCTGTGTGGTCCCCATTGTCTCCGATGCAACGGAAGTGAAAATAATCACAACTGACAGAAAGGTTGTATGGCCTTTAAAATAAATAGCTTGCAGGGAGAAATATATTTCAGGAAGAAACCTTTTGTGCTGTCCATTTATTGTTATAGTGCTGTTCGACAATAAAATAGCATATGGATGTATTTTAGAGTTTATTTGGTTCATCTCCAAGCTCACTGTGCTGACTAAGAAGCCTGCAGCACCACTCTTACAGCTGACTAACTGGTTACTCAGCCACCTCCACCCTCTCACCATGCGGCACTCAGATAATCATCTACTCCTGCATCCAGCTCTGAGTCTGTATGGGCAACAGGGATACTACCAGCTCTGTGTCTGTATGGGCAGCAGGGATATAACCAGCTCTGTGTCTGTATGGGCAGCAGGGATATTACCAGCTCTGTGTCTGTATGGGCAGCAGGGATATAACCAGCTCTGTGTTTGTAAGAGCAGCAGGGATATAACCAGCTCTGAATCTGTACGGCCGACAGTTGCCCTGTAAGTGTGCCCTGCACCAGTTCCATTTCATGCTCCAGCCTGCGGCCTTGCTGTCTGTGATGGCATTACTCATACACTTGTCTTGGCTTTTCCATTTCTGGTAGCAGTCCATTTCGACCAAGAGAAATAAAGCTTTTTTTCCGGTCATCTTTCTGTTTTGCTGCGTTAAAAGCTGTGTGTTTTTGTGTTTCTCTGTCGCCATGTTGTCTGTGTCTGCGCGGGCTGTCGCTGAGTAACTGCATGTTGTTTTTCTTTTTCTTTCTGCACACTCACACCCACCACTCCTGGCTTGTGTCCTGTCTCCTGTCCTTCCGCTTGCTGTACATGTGCTTTGTGGCTGCTTCGTGTCATCGTTGAAACCTCCGTTGGGTTTTGGTGTTTCTCGGTCCTGCTGTGTTTTTGCACACGCTCCCAACTTCTTCTGCTCGCCCCCTTGGCCACACCCTCTCAGCCTGTCAGACGCTTCTTTGTACCCCCTCAGTCCCCCGAGCTCTCCAGCCCCACCCTCTCCCCCGAGCCCTGGCCCAATCGGACGTGCTCGCTCACTCCCACTTCCTTCCAGCCAAAGATGGGGTCCCTCTTGCCTGACCCCAAGACTCAGACTCTCCCAGCCAAACCCAAAGGGTCCGACAAACCCCTGCAGTCGACCCGATCTAACCCGCTGCCCAACACCGAGGGCAACCCCTTCGGCCCTCCTAAATCCGTGCCCTCCTCCCCCTGCCAGCAGCACCTCCCCTGCACCCCCGGGAGCCCCTACCTGCGCCGCCCCCCCTTGCCGATGCCCCACCAGCTGTCCGCTCCCTTCTCCCCGACGGTTCCCCCGCCCCCCATCCGGCTGCACCACTTCCACCCGGTGCCCGGCAGTGACCGCAGCCCCAAATCTATCCCCATCATCCAGGTGACCCCCCACCCCTCCCCCCGGGGGAGCCCCCTCCCCACCCCCAAGGGGACGCCGGCGCACACGCCCAAAGAGAGCCCGGCGGGCACGCCCAACCCCACGCCGCCGCCCAGCCCGTCCATCGGGGGCGTGCCCTGGAGGACGCGCCTGCACTCCATCAAGAACAGCTTCCTGGGGTCCCCGCGCTTCCACCGCAGGAAACTGCAAGGTACTCTGGGAAGACTCTTCTTTTCCTGCAGTGTGTGTGTAGCCTTTGTTTGCGTGTGTAGTAGTGCTGAGATTTTTTCCGAACCTTTCACAAACACAAAGCGTACACACACACACACACCCGGAGAGAAAGTGTATGCTAGATGAATACACCTAATGATTACGGTATAATAGCCACCTAAAAATTTTGCCTAGAAAATGACATGATACAGTTTATTTGTCAGATGCTTTTAGGAAAAGTGACTTACAAGAACTGTTTTTAACTTAGTATGCAAACACCACGACAGCTACAGATAGGCTAAAGGACAAGGCGGAAAAGATAGAAAAGCTGTTAAGATGGATTAGTGTCTGATTGCAGCCAGCTGAGCCCAACAGCATGGTGGGGAATGATGATTGAGATGAATCATGTCTCATTTTCTGTGTCAGAGTTAATGCTCAGGACCATAGCTCTTTGTTCATTTATATTGTTAATAAATTGCCTCTCCTTGTTACTACATACTTTACTCTATATGTATAATAATCAATCAAAAATTTTTTATTAATATTGAAGGTTCATGTATGAACTGTTCTCGATAACGTTGAATTGTTGATTACTGTAGACAGTATCTGACCATTGACCTCCCAATGCCCCCTACAGTTCCTACACAAGAGGAAATGTCCAGTCTAACACCAGAGTCTTCCCCCGAGTGAGTACCTTTCTCTACCAGTCGACATTACCTCAGCATCAGATAACTGAGATTACTACCTCAGACTACAGCTAAAACGGTACTTCAAACATCCAGCACATACTCTATTCATCTTTGTCTTGCCATTCCTCTAGAATGTTTAGGATATCTTACTGTAGTTTGGATTATAGGACATTTTTCCACATGACTATTAAAGTACTTTAGTGCCAGTATTTTAGTATTTTAGTAATCAGTTTGAGTAGGGAGTTAGTGATATCAACGCGTTTGGGACACGTTTGGATTAAGAGGTCACAGTGCAGAGAGCAGAGTAGTGAATCACTTCAGCTATCAGCAACATTCGCACTGTGTGCTGCACTTGGCAATTTTGTGCAGAGACAAATGTTTCCATCTACACGATGGCAGCTTATCATCTCCATCTAGAGTGGAGATGGATAAAGATTATTTATGTGGGAAAGTCCTTTTTAAATTACTTTGAGCGACAAATTATTACAAAAGCTCTGCTGTGTTTTCCATCATTTTTGGTTGCATATCAAGTTGCATATTTTATTTAAATAGCATTACTGGTATTACAGTTGAGGCCAAATAATGTTTGACAAAATTCAACAATAATAAACCTCACCATTCATGTGGCAATACTTTTGAGTTTCATTTTATATACGATGCCAACATTTTACTTTTTTATGAATAATTGTTTTGCCTCTGTGAAATTTGTTGAACAAAATATCTTCATTCACATTTCACAGAGCATGTATTTGGCACTACTAGCAACAGTACTTCTTCTTCTACTATAACATGTACTCTGATTGTATGTCTTTCTTCACAGACTTGCCAAAAAATCCTGGTTTGGTAATTTTATCAGCCTGGAGAAAGAGGAACAAATCTTTGTGGTCATCAAAGACAAGCCTTTGAGTTCCATCAAAGCGGACATCGTGCACGCATTCCTCTCAGTAAGGATTTACCCGCACACTCTAATCCATTCTAATGCTGGCTCTCTGCCTGCTCTAAACTGTATGATATTCGCATGCCGTGGGAGGATGGAGGGCTCGCATTAAATAGGACAGGATTAAGTGGAGTCACTGTGGTTTCAGGGGTCATGACAACTGAAGAAAAACAGGACAGTCTTACTTGACAATCTGCTGTAGCAGAGAGTGACTCTGCCTCTGTTTGAGGCAAGATGACATTAATGGTCCTCTCCCTGATAATGCTCTTTGTGTTACTGGTAATTAATCTAATCGATGAAGTAAATGCACATGTACCATATGCATTTAAATCTATTTATAGAACAATATGAGATATAGTGCAGTGCATTAGTTGCACCTTCGCATGAATCATTCCTGTCAAACAGAATGTAAATGTTCAAGATGCCATTGAAACAAACTAGTGCAATATGCAGACCTTTGCTGCATTTAACCACCTCTCCTGGCATTTCACCCTTGTGAATGAGCTCTGTCCACTTCAGAAAGGCTGCAGCAGTGCCTGCCCATCGGCTGCAGCAGTGTTTTGTAGACAATGCCCCTCTCTCCCTGGCTCTCTCTCTCAGATTCCCAGTCTCAGTCACAGTGTGATATCACAGACGAGTTTCCGGGCGGAGTACAAGTCCACCGCCGGGCCCACGGTATTCCAGAAACCCGTCAAGTTCCAGGTGGACATCACCTACACGGAGAGCACCGCCGCCCAGAAGGAGAACGGGATCTACTCAGTCACCTTCACGCTGCTTTCAGGTAACCAGGGAAACCGGTGGAGCCCCGCCTCAGCCAATCACGATGCCGGGCTGAGGGAGCGGGAGAGAGAGGCGGTGTAGCCTGGTTTTGGCACCGAATTTTAGTACTAATGTTTTATTCCTCGTCCCCAGACACGCTACAAGAGCTGTAGGAGAATACAGTGTTGTGAAAGACATGGTCCTGTCCTCCCCATATTTATAGGGAGCATTGTAGTGTAATGGTTAGGGAGTTGGGCTGTGGACACTTCTGTTGTACCCTGGTGCAAACTTAGTCGAAAATGCTTCAGTAAATATATAGTGGTTTAAATGTCTGTCAAAAGTCACATTGAATAAGAGTATCTCCTAAATGCCAAAATATAAATTAAATATACACTCAGTGAGCACTTTATTAGGTATTTATTAGATTTATCTTTGGATTACTGCTGCAGCCTATCCACTTAGAGTTATGATGTGTTGTGTGTTGCTGCTCTTCTGCATACCACTGTTGTAATGTTTGGTTATTTGTGTTACTGTCACCTTCCTGTCAGCTTTGATCAGTCTGGCCATTCTCCTGACGTCTCGGATGTTGTCCCATCACCAGTTTCTGAGATACTCAAACAACCCCCAAATCTGCCACCAACAATCATTCCATGGTCAAAGTCACTTAGATCACATTTCCTCCGCATTCTGGTTGATGTGAACATTAACTGAAGCTCCTGACCCTTTTCTACATGAATGCATGCATTGCCACACAATTAGCTGATTAGATAAATTAGATAAATTAATAATATTAATAAGTAGGTGTAATAAAGTAAAAATGTTCGGTGAGTGTATGTAACTACTTCATTGTGTTTTTTACAGTTACAGTGTACAACTAAACACAACCAGGGACTTCTTTCATATGGGCCAATTACTCCAAATAACAATTAAATCTTATTTAAATGTCAGTATTTTTTTCAGTGGTAACACCACAGAGAGAGACCGGTGTATCCCTGCATGTGGTCTGCTGTTGTAACTCTGTTTTCCCGTCTGTGTGCGGCAGGGCCGAGTCGGCGCTTTAAGCGGGTGGTGGAGACGATTCAGGCGCAGTTGTTAAGCACACACGACCAGCCCAGCGTACAGCAGCTCTCTGGTGAGTAGAGAACACTTTCACACACGTAGAGGTACCTCCCACACACGCCGTCCTGCATTTGCATGCCCTGGGCACCCCAACTCTGCTGCACTGAACTGCACTGCACTCACCAAACCACACTGCACTCAACTGTACCACACTGCAGCCTTCACACTGCACTCAGCTGTACCACACTGCAGCCTTCACACTGAACTCAGCTGTACCACACTGCAGCCTTCACACTGCACTCAGCTGTAGCACACTGCAGCCTTCACACTGCACTCAGCTGTACCACACTGCAGCCTCCACACTGCACTCAACTGTACCACACTGCACTCTACACACTGCACTATACTGCTCTGCCTTACACTGCACTGCCAATCATCCAGTCTCCCAGCTCTGCACCCCACAATGCACTGCACTGCACCACCAGTCGCCCAATGTCAGGGGGCGCTTCCCCTTTCCCTCCTGACCTCCACGCGGCCGATGGAGGAAAAAGACAAACCGGATTAGCGTTAATAGGCCTGTGCTGCGGGCCTTCCTCTCTGCTGAGAGATAATCCCCAGGTTAGGAGATGACTGGAGAAAGACTGAGGAAGCAGAAAGTACAGTGTCCTGTGTGAAGCGCCATGCAGCAGTGCCTTCCTGCTCTGATCTGAGCCCTGTAGGGGCGTCTCAGCCTTTTAGCATGCTGCTGTCAGGGCTCCAGTTACCAAGCCCATTGATACAGAACAGAAAGATACGGTGAAGCAATTAATTACGGAATGGGATCACCTGGTTTGCCATTTTACAGAATTACCCAAATCCCCCAAAGTCAGCTTTCGGCACCGAATGTAACATCACTGTAATTATACCCTGCTGAATCTGGGTTTAAACAACTGTAATGGAACAGTGGGAGATTATATTAGGAAGTTTTTGACACCAGGTAAACCCCTCTTCCCAAAAGACCCTTCCTCCATCTGTGGAATCAGCAGTCTATCTCTCTCTCCCTCTCTGTCTATCTCCCACTGCACGAGTCAGAAACCATCCATACCCTCACACTGAGGCTGTGTATGTGTGTGTGTCCGGCAGAGGCTGTGTATGCATGTAGAGTATGCACAATAAGAGTATGGTAAGTATGTTATGCTATTTTATGGCACATTATTATTTTAGTCTTATAAAATATGAAAAACATTTGTTTAATACTCAATCTTGGGCATTAACTTTTACATGATTTATTAATGCAAATTGACAGTGATGCCCTATTCAGAAGTGTTATTTTATCACACGCACGTACGCACACACACACACATGCACACACACTGTTTTATGTCTAGTATATAGCTGTAGTGTGTGTGCGTGAGTATTATTTTACCACACACACGCACACACACTGTTTTATGTGTGGTGTATAGCTGCAATGTGTGTGCGTGAGTATTATTTTACCACACACACGCACACACAATGTTTTATGTGTGGTGTATAGCTGCAATGTGTGTGCGTGAGTATTATTTTACCACACACACGCACACACACTGTTTTATGTCTAGTATATAGGTGCAGTATCATTCTCTGATCTCCACTGTGTGCAATCAGCAAACACGCTTCTGAGATGTATGCATAAAATTTTAGCTGTGATGCTAAATTTTTGTCAGTTTAACATCACAGCTAAACCTGACAGGAATTACAATACCTCGCTGTGCACTGTACATCAGTGAGTTAGGGCATGTCCAGGACCCTTGCCTTGCACACAAAAAAAAAAGGCAAAATAAATTTTCAAAGACAATATTTCATACAAGGATGCTTTTATGCTGAGGACAGTCAGATTTACTGGAACTTTTATGGCTGTGGTTCTGGGAGGACTGCATGTTGAGTGGCAGTTTCAGTTGCCGGCTTGCATCTGTATTTTCCATCACTTCTTGCAGTGTTCAGTAAAGTGTCGTCTAGCGAATGAACATGTTCTAACTTTTATCCACACTCCAGGAGGGAGCGAGAGAGAGGGGAGTGAGACATTTTATGTGGCCTCTGTTCTCTCCTAAGGGCTCCTCTTTGGCCTGCGACATGCTGTCTTGGTTTCTGGAGAAAAGACCATTTGAAAGTAATGTGCCCTGGCGGGTCTTGGGCCCCTGTGTGGGATCTGCCGAA
The DNA here is from genome assembly GCF_963514075.1 of Conger conger. NCBI lineage: Eukaryota > Metazoa > Chordata > Actinopteri > Anguilliformes > Congridae > Conger > Conger conger. The sequence goes on from NC_083765.1 coordinate 11,907,303, forward strand.
CAGCAGGTTCCTCTGCAGCAGTCTGCGAGGAGCGGGAGGCGGGGGGGTAATGGTGTGTCTCCCCGCTTATGACCCTCATTACGCCCCTCTGACAGCCACAGGGGTCTGAGGGCGGAGCGGCCCCTCCACCTGCTCAAAATCGCCCACCTGCTGCCCCGCCGTTTCCATGGCAAGAGCCATTTCCCAGGCCTGCAGGGGGCAGGCTAAAGCAGGGAGCGTTCAAATGAAGGCAGCGTGTGTCCTCCGTTCTGCCACCAAATATGCTATTTTCTCAAAGACACTTGGCAGTGCCCCCTCTTCTCTGAGTCATGTGCCATTTCTGTTTTTTTTTTAAGGTACACATATAAAGCTCAGATCTATTGATTTTGGGTCATGAGTGACATGAGAAGGGGTGGTTCTTTGAGAAGTACTCTGATGTTTAGAAATGGGCTCTTGTGCTCATGCCAGTGTTAAGCATTTTGAAGAAATGTCAGACAAGCTCAGTAATTTGACAAAGCTTTGTTTGGCATATCTGAATGCATACACAATTATATTGTGTGTGTAAGTATATGAATATCCTATGAATGTAAATATAGAATTATACTGGAAACATTAGCATCAGGGCATAAGTCCTGCTCCTTTTTCCTGTTTAAGGTGCAGTGGAGTGTGGAAGTTGAGGCTGACTGGCTGGTTTAACTAGTGATTAATTCATGATTAATTTACGTGATGTACACTCCTTTCCTTTGTTTCACTCCTTCCTCTTTCACAAAGAGTGGGGGTTGGAGATATGATGAGCTTTTTTTTATCTCCTGCTTTTCCAATTACAAATTGATGAGCATTGTAGCAGAAGCGATCACACACGAGCCAATGATTACTTGGTGCCCTACAGGCCACACTATGCTGCAGGAGAGCTGTCGCTGATCAAAGGAGCCACATTCCTTACTGATGGTGACTGTGGGTTATCTGTGGGCCTGTGACACATCCCTGAGAGGGACTACTGAAGTGGTAACTTGAGGAACATCAGCCAAACTGAAGCCATCCTTCCCATGGTGTCCTTATGCCCACCCTGCTCCAAGTGGGAGAAAGCTATGCATGCCCTGCTGCCATTGCAGACTGCCAGTCATACTCAGCCTGTCTAGGCTGTTGCAAAGGGGCTTGCATTATTTTTCACAATATAAATAGATGTTATATATATATATATATATATATATATTATATTAGTATATTAGGAATGCCTGTGCACCTACTTATTCATGTTATTATCTAATCAGCCAATCGTGTGGCAGATACGGGTCAGGAGCTTCAGTTAATGGATAAACATCCAGTGAGCAGCAGTTCTGCGGACGGAAATGCCTTGTTGACGAGAGAGGTCAACAGAGAAGGGCCAGACTGGTCAAAGCTGACAGGAAGGCGATAGTAACACACATAACCACGCATTACAGCTTGTCTAGGCTGTTGAGCTGGGCCCTGCCTTCTGTTGAGCACCTTCACTGACTTATCCACAGCCATTGTGTTTTTAACCTCTGACTCTCCAATTAAGTGTTGTGTCTTTTTACACACCTGCACATATGCTCGCATGCCTTGTGTTTACAACAGGAGGAGTGCAGGATGTAGCGATATCAGGGCTATAATGGGGTTGTGTCAGAGTACATTCCTCTAATGAGTGATTATTTACGCCATTCTTCCATGGCTGCTGTGATTCCCTCTCTGCAGTTCTTAAGCTCCATACCAGTGAAAGACACACAAGGGCAAACACACTGCCCGATAGTGTGTTAGCGTGTTGTAGCACGTTAGCGCTGGCCTTGCTTTCTGTGCCGGCTGTCAGTTTTGGCTTGCGGGGGCCAGATTGATGGTGGTTATGTGCGGGACTTCTGATGAAACTATTAGTTACAAAGTGAACCTGTGTTTGAGAATGTCGCCGGTGGAGAGGAGGTGAATTTTGGCTGGTTTCCACTCTGTCAACATCCATTTCACCCCTCTGTAAACCACTTACCGGAAAGACAAGTGCTGGAATTGCAGCAATCTGTTCTTCTGCTCACTGGGATGCTGTGTAAATGCCGGCTTCTGTTGCCTCTCAGACTGGAGAGAGAGAAATCAGATATCTCATGATTGCACATTGGCGAGTGAAAGGGGTTTGCATTCTTTTTCACAATATAGATAGAGGTTATATATATATATATATATATATATATATACACTCACTGAGCACTTTATTAGGAATGCCTGTGCACCTACTTATTCATGCAATTATCTAACCAGCCAATCATGTGGCAGCAGTGCAATACAGAAAATCATGCAGATACGGGTCAGGAGCTTCAGTTAATGGGTAAACATCCAGTGAGCAGCAGTTCTGTGGACGGAAACGCCTTGTTGATGAAAGACGTCAACAGAGAAGGACCAGACTGGTCAAAGCTGACAGGAAGGCGACAGTAACACACATAACCATGCATTGCAACAGTGGTATGCAGAAGACCATCTTTAAACACACAACACGCCAAACCTCTAAGCAGATAGGCTACAACAGCAGAAGACTGAAGAATTAAGTCTAATAAATACTTAACAAAGTGCTCAGTGAGTGTATTTTGAGCATTTTTCTACCACTGTGACAGACAGGTACTACTGTCTCTCAAATTTGAATTCGTAAGGCCTTAAACAATTAAAACAATCTGTTGTTTTAATATGAAATGAATATTAGATGTAGCATATAGAAGGGGGCTCTGCTGGTCTCTGAGCAGAGGTAAGGGCAGTACTGTAGAGGAGGAGAAAGAGAGGAATAGAAAAGGGAGAGTGAAAGGTAAAGAGTAAAGGAGGAGTGAGAGGTAAGTGAGCTGTTCTCCAATCTAACTGCAGGGCTGCATTCAGGATGTGCGTTATTGAGGGACTGGACTGGCTTTTTAAATTATGACTACCCCATTACAAGAAATAAAGTACCACAGTAGCCTGTACACAAACACATAAACTAAAAAAACAGGGAAGTTCTCAAGCACTAGTGCTCGCATACACACACGCACACACACACACACACACACACATTTGGCAAAAGGAATAGTGCTTCTGTCCTTCACCCCAGCCGTGCTCTGTTTCTCTTTCTGTCTCCCTTTCTCTCGCTCCCTCTCTCCCTCGCCACTTTTCTTGTGAGCTCCATTGTTCATTTGTTTGTTTGTTCTCTCTCTCTTTCCCTCTCTTCTCTTCCCGTCTGTGTACCTAGGCAGCCCGTTGAGTAACTTCTTTGACGTAATTAAACAACTTTTTGCAGACGAGAAGAACGGCCAGGTCCCCCACCCGCCCGGCACCCCCACCATGCCCAACAAACACCCCGCTAACAGCAGGAGGCATGAGCCAGAGGCCAATGACCTGGGCCCTAAAGGGGACTCTAACTGCCAATTGGGCAGAGACAAAGCAAAGATGGTGGCATCTGTTGGCGACACAGGAGGAAACTTAAAAACTGAGTTATAACTAGATTAAAATAACCCCTTCCCAAAACCTACGGGGAAAGCCCCCTAGTAGCACATGTGCAGAAAGCTTGTGGAGTCCACTGCTTTATTGTAAATATTAAACTACTTTTTGGAAATTGTGTATAGACATACTTTTGTATGATGGAATGACTGTATATAAAATATAAATTAACTGAATATTTTACAAGTTGCACATGCTGGCGTAGGCCCGTCCTGCTCCTTCTCCTTCCGCTCCTCCTCCTCCTCCTCCTCCTCTTCCTCCTCCTCCTCCAATTCCCTGCTTCCCAGCCCCCCAAAAAATAAAAGAAAACCCCAAACATTTCTCCCCAGGTGTTTTCTCTTGGTAATGCTGTCTCATGCTGCTCATCTGTGTGGTGACCTGCATTGTCTCCAGCAGGAATAATCCAGAGCGCCTGTTAAGCCCCGCCTCCTGCCCCGCCCCGCCCCCGGAGTGGGGGATGGATATTTGTTGACAGAGGAACTTTTTGAGGCAAGAAAGAGATTTACCGTGGAGACAGACCCTGACTTGAAACCTTAACCTCCCCAACCACAGTGCTCCTCCCGAATGGCTCCGCCAAGTCCCACCTCTTTCTACCCTATTCAACCCCTGAGCCCCCCTCCTCCGAAATGAATGACAACCTGAGGAACCAGAGAAAAGCCTTAAAACAACAATGTCCATCTCTCCCTCTTGAAGACACTCTCTCCATCTCTCTCCCCCCCCCCCCCATCTTGCATACACACACACGCACGCAGACGCACACACACACACGCACACGCACAAATCTCTGGGATTTAATAACAAAAAGAACAATGTGTGGAATCCATAAGAGGACAGAAGGGGGAGGTGTCTATGGCAAGCTTATGGCAGATGGACGCTTTATGGATTGTATCGTTTTATTTTTAATGTGGACTTTGTGAATGACTGGGTGGGAAATGTACTGGCTCAATGCCTATGCTGCAAGTGGACTGGAATCCATTTTTCAGAGTCTCGGGTAGGTGGGTGGGCGGGTGGGATGGACACAAATGAATGATCTATTCTGTTGTACAGACTTTAAAATGTTTCTTATGTAAAAATGTCTACTTGTGATGCTATATTTAGCTGTAGGGCCAGATATGAAAATGTATTGGCACATTCTTTTCTGTTTTCTTTCCAGCATTTGTTATTTAATGGTTTTTGTTGTAATTATTTTATTGAATGTTGGTAGAATGTTCTGGATCTTCAGCTTTATCTCCTCTGTGTTGTTTCCTACTGGGAACTCCTTTCATTTTGCCTTTTTCCAGTTTCTGGCCGGGTAAATTTCTTCAAGATATTCAAAATCGTTTAATATAATCGTGGATATTTTTGTATCTTATTTATTAATTTTTTTCCCTCATATTTTTTTTAATTAGGTGTGGGTATTTATTTATTTATTTCCCTTTTTGTGGTCAAATTGGGGCAACAATGTTCATTTGAATTTGTTTTGTTCTACTTTAAAAGAACATCACACAGAGCAATTGTTTCTTTGTTTATTTCTGGGTTTCAAAGGAAAAAATGACTTGTATTATATGTTTAATAATAACTTACCAGTAATTTAAGAATGTAGACTAGCCTCTTTTAGAAGAAATGATCTTCTATTGATATTTGTCCATTTCATATCATTGTGCGTGTATGGCAAGTTACTATGAAACACTGCTGAAGCACTTGTCTGTAAATAGAGGAATCTGGGCAATAGTTATACACAGAGGGGACTCCTGCTTTGGGCTTTTAACCTTGTATTACTGTGTGCATGTCAGGTACTGGCTTTTATTTGCATGATATTAATGTGATTGTTTGTTAATACTGTCTCTTTGCCCTGACCTGTTTTCTCTCCCTTCATTTCAAATGTTGTTTTTACCCGTTTTGGCTTTTTTCTGTCATTTTTTCCCGCTCTTTTATTCTGGTTTGTGCACAAATTTGACAATGCTTCCACTGTACTGTACCTCTTCAGAAGGGGCCTGGGTCCTCTCACAGTAAAACAGAAGGAAGCTGCAGGGGAAATGGATTTTAATCTAAAAGAAATAAAGCAATACCGACCTACTGTCATCCTTCCTATTTTATACTACACAAGAACAAAACACAGGATGTGAAATACTTGGATTTGAAGGGTGGACACACAACAGTACACATCGATCCCCTGTAACAGAGCTGAGCAATTTCAGTACAAAACAAATAAATTCCTTCATTTACAAGGTGTGTGTTGCCTCTGTGCGAGAGCTCTTCAACCCTCATCCGTGTCTCTGAACTTATTTCCTGAATTGGAACAAGTTGATGTCTCCTTGCGAGCTGCCCAGAGTTTCTTTCTGACAAAGCCCAACACATGATTAAGATAAATGTTATGGCTCACTAGTTTCATTGTGGTTGGTGCTCCTGTTGTGTTGTGGATGCATGCTGTGTGTGTATCTGGGACCTACGGTAGACAGGGATGCTCTACACAGAGAAGAGACATTAAAAAGGGAGGCACAGCAGCATTACTGTGCTTCAAATCTCACAGCTACACACATTTTATTTATTTATTAGTTCTGAAGGCATTTCTTATGCTTAACATTTTATGATGGAAATGCAACAGTGCCACCTTGTGGACAAAGAGTGCCATTGGAGCTTTTGGTGCCATTTGTTTCTGCGGTTTGTAGAACATTACATTAACATCAGGCAGCTCTTTGCAAAAGAAATGAGGTCAAACTTTACAAGGTACATGAATTGACATTAACTAATGTAGTTCCTAACATTAACTGATGTACACATGCATTAATTAAGCATAAAATTTGGCATTAATCTATTTGTTAACTACTAACAAATGTTATCTGAATATTTATACATTGACAAACCATAGGTAAGCATAAATATATAAACAAAACTATACAGATTGACTTCTCAGTAGTTAACAACTACATTTGTTAATGCCAATTCATGTAACCTTATTGTAAAGTGGTACCATATATTTTTATTTACTTGATATTTTATGTATATTACAGTTGCAAAGAAAAAATAGATTTTCAGTATGATCACCATTATACACAGTTTAAGAAATATGTAACACGTCCATCGGACTGCTTATAAAAATAAAATGGCAATAGGGACTAGACTATAATCTTCCAAACCTGAATAAGCATGGGACTATATTCACACATGCAGATTTATTTAAGGGTCATATATTTAAACACATGAAGCATGGGCGTTGCACATTTTCCACAGATTTATTGAATGATCTGAATTTGATGTAATGCTTACAGGATCGATAAAGACTCTGAATGCTGAACAGGCCGAGTACTATTCTCTATGAAAATGTGGATAGATGTGGGTACTGAGGTGACGACCCACTTCACTGCAGTGTGCTTTGAGAAGTGTTCTGTACATTCAAGCCTTCACTAGCATGTTAGTAGCAGTTACATGTTTAATTATCGGTAATAATCTCTGCGAAAGGGGTTCCGTTTTAGCCAAAATATGGTTTCAAAAGTAGCACTCAAATATGCACAAAAAATTCTTAATTATAACGATAATATATGGCACCTTTATTCGGCTACAGGAGATGCCTGTTAATCGAAACGCATGATAAAAGAGCAACATAGCAAAGGGCAACAAAACCTTGCCTCTAATAAATGTTTACTGTACACCGGAACAATGCCCAACTGACACATTTAAATGCTGCCTTGTTTAAAATGGGCTTCTCACTTATCAGGCTAAACTCGAGTAAATAAAGATGATGCACCAAAGTAAAAATAAAAAAAAAACAAGTAGAAAACTGGCCAGAGAAAACCCTAATAGTATTCTTTTACATTATTCACCAGGAATAACAAACAGCCACAATTAAATAAAACCAAGTTTCTGCTTTAAATTATAAATTATATCCAAAAAGCCTTTTTTTTTTTCTTATACCATAAAAACAGACACACATACACACAGTGTTTTTTTTGTTTTTTTCCCCAAATGTAACCTTTCATTTCTGCCCTTGAGTTCTGAGGCTCACCGTCAGGGTCCGTTCTCTTTGCTGGATTCTGGAAGTGTCCCTCCAGTCCACCAGAGGGCAGCAGTGTCACAGTGCACCATCCCTTTCACAGTGCCTGCAGTCTAACCTGCCAGGGCTGTCACGGGGAGATGAAGGTCCGGAGGGTGTGGGTACATTGGCCTCCACGGGGCCAGAATCACAGCAGCTCCAGGCAGGCGCAGGAACACGCCCACACGCTGATGCACACACGGGGCGTGTCCCCGTGCTGTCCTCATTGGCCGGGCGGGGCGCCCCTCACACCTGTGAGGTGACGTACAGCGAACGCAGCCTCTGTGCCAGCGTGGCCTCCAGCCCGTCCAGCGGGGAGTCTCGCCCGGGCCCCCAGCGGCCCCCCGGGCCCAGGATCAGCCCACGGAAACAGTCCCTCTCCAGGAGACCCACCATGTTCTGCAGGAAGTATCCCTCGCAGAACGCCACCAGCTCCACGGCCCCATGAGCCTGCACACACCACAGGGCAGTTACACAGCCGCACTGACGGAGAGCTGCGTATATACGTACATATATACAATGCAGAGCTGCATGAGGCTGAAACTGGCTCCCGATTCTCTGCTCCGGATTAAAAATCGAGGGTCTACCTTGGATAAGGCATGGGCTCAAAGAGAAAAGTAGTAATATGGCAAATTATTTTATTTTAAAAATTGTTCAGTACAGGTGTACTTTACAGGCGCCAATATGAAAATATCAATAATAATATTACTATTATTATTATTGATATTATTTATATATTGCTTTTCAGAACATGGCACTCAAAGCAATTTCCAAAACAATAGAAAAAGGAGGATAAAATAGACATAGGCAAAGACAGCATTGCAAAGAATAAAAATATTGAAATACAATGTAAAATTTAATTTATAAACTCTGCCTATTCAAATATTAACATGGAGTGAATTCCAGAGCTTTATAGCTGTCACAGAAAAGGATCTGACACCTTTATGTTTTAGTTTTTATTCTGGAGCACGTGGCAGTAAGGAGATCAACACATTGCACCAAAATGTCTAATACAAGTTTCAGAACAATAAGACTTGATTTAGGGGAGAAAAGGCATGTGAGACACTTGGGTACCTGATATTTCCATATTAGATCAAGACCGTGAAATCATAGCACAAACAAATGCACAGCGCATAAACACACAAATGCACAGTGCATAAACACACAAATGCACAGTGCATTGACACACAAATGCACAGTGCATTAACACACAAATGCACAGTGCATTAACACACAAATGCACAGCGCATTAACACACAAATGCACAGCGCATTAACACACAAATGCACAGCGCATTAACACACAATTGCACAGCGCATAAATGCACAAATGCACAGCGCATTCACAAACAAACACAGCACATTAACACACAAATGCACAGCACATTCACACAGAAATGCACAGTTCATTAACAAACAAATGCACAGCGCATTCGACTGAAGGTAGACCAGAAGATTTGGGAATCAGAAGCTGTAAATTTGGAGCCAGCTTCAATTTATTTTATTTCCCTGTACAAAGGGAATTTGTTTTGCACAAGATTAAGCAGTTACATGATCTTTCAATTCCTACAGTCCTAATCATATAATCTCTCTGTTCAAACACCGCAGGGTATTTCCTTTATAAGGATTACGTTTTAGCTGTGTGATCTCTGATACAAATTGCCAATGCTCATAATCAGAACACTGTTCATTAGTTGGCTTCAGGTTTTTATTTTTAGCAGACAATTAATAAATAAATAAAAACTGAGTTTTAAATATTGTTCCTAATGCAATTTTCAAAACAATCAGACCTCTGGTGAACTCTGACCACTGACCCCTGACCTCTCAGATGACTGGCGCTCACCTTGGCAGTCCGGTAGATGCTCACGGCATTGTCAAGGTCAATGATCTGTGTGCAGATGATTTCACAGTGCCTCTGCAGCGCCCCCAGCTGGAATACACTGGCTGCTGCAAGCAGCTGCACAGGGGACAGAACAGCACATTATGTACACCCGCTGAAACTTCCGTAGAGCTTCATAGAGCATTCTACTGTCATTCCACACTGTATTCAATTACTCTCGCTCAATCTTTACATTCATATTACCCCCAGGGCTGATGTGGATACATTAACAGCATGATACATACTCATCCCATCTAAATGTGTGACACAATAATTAGTGCTAATAACCCATTTAACTTGCACTGAAGTCAAGTAACATCAGAAGTGTGCGTCAAGCTAATATGCATGTAAATTTTCATCAGACAATGAAACAGCGCTGGCATCGTCCAATCATCTCTGCGCTCACCTCCAGCACGTCGGACACTGTGCCCTTCACAGACTCCGCCCCTCCACAGTACAGATAGCTCATCATCATCTGAAACAGAGAGGGTCCTGCTGTGACGGACAGGACAAAGCAGCTATGCGCTGGGTCTCTTTACGTGGTCCCCAAGACCAGCGATCACCAAAGGATTAAGCAATGTCCTATTTACCTAATAACCTTTAAAAAAAACTTTTAAATGTATTAATTTGTTCATTCATTTGGAATGCCTGCTCACATTCACTGTCCTGTCCCATTACTACCGCTGTTCATTTGGAGGGCACAGAACAGTATACTGTACACTCAATAGTTACACAGTCATTGTGCAACTTCAAACGCAGGCAAGCAGTAAAACTGCAATCACCCACTCCACCAGAGGAGTCACTCTTGTACAGTTAAACAATCTCCCTGACTGAAATTCTCTCTCACTGCCCATCCACAGCTGGGAGAGGCACAGTCAGGGATCTCAATAGTGAGAACAGGGGGTATTTCACAAAGCAGGAATCCTGAGTTAGCCAGATAACACCGCTGAGTAAAGCTATTTTTATTTCAGTCAATGTTCCACATTTGGGAGGGTTCCTGGTTTTGCAGTGCAGTTATCCAGCTAACTCAGTAACCCTGCAATGTTTCTAACACTGCTAACAGTCAGCCACCTTATGGCTCTGAAGAAGCCAACATCCTTAACCCTTTTTACTTTGCCCCCCGAGAGGGAAACTTCCACCTATTTTGTACTAGTCCTATAAAAGCATGTATCCAACAGACATTTATGCATAACAGCCAGATAAATACCCCAGGGAAAAGCTAAAAACATTTAAAAACGTTTAAAAAAAGTTTTACAGCGATATAGCATGGATATGTGGTGAAGGCTTAGTGTATTCTTCACAGGTTCATGCCGAACAATGACACTCATTGCATGTTTTACGCATGTCTGCTTATTCATTCAGCTATGCAAACGCAGCGATATTCCTAGATATTCACCTAAATACGACACATTATACATTGTTGAAAAGGGTTGGAAATCCTGTACAAGAAACTTACCATGTTTTACATTAGTTTAATACTGAAATGACCTAGCAATGCAATTACGCAACAATAAGGTATACTGACAAATATATAGTTTTCTTGAAAATGGCTGAATGGATTACAAAATTAACAGCAACCTTAGTCAGAAAACAGTCCGAGCTTCATAAGAAAGAGGGATATTTGGTTCCATAAATATGTACAGTGGGGCAAAAAAGTATTTAGTCAGCCACCAATTGTGCAAGTTCTCCCACTTAAAAAGATGAGAGAGGCCTGTAATTTTCATCATAGGTACACTTCAACTATGAGAGACAGAATGAGGGGGAAAGAATTTTTAATGAATTAATTGGTAAATTCCTCGGTAAAATAAGTATTTGGTCACCTACAAACAAGCAAGATTTCTGGCTCTCACAGACCTGTAACTTCTTCTTGAAGACCCTCCTCTGTCCTCCACTCGTTACCTGTATTAATCGCACCTGTTTGAACTCGTTATCAGTATAAAAGACACCTGTCCACAACCTCAAACAGTCACACTCCAAACTCCACTATGGCCAAGACCAAAGAGTTGTCAAAGGACACCAGAAACAAAATTGTAGACCTGCACCAGGCTGGGAAGCCTGAATCTGCAATAGGTAAGCAGCTTGGTTTGAAGAAATCAACTGTGGGAGCAATTATTAGAAAATGGAAGACATACAAGACCACTGATAATCTCCCTCGATCTGGGGCTCCACGCAAGATCTCACCCCGTGGGGTCAAAATGATCACAAGAACGGTGAGCAAAAATCCCAGAACCACACGGGGGACCTAGTGAATGACCTGCAGAGAGCTGGGACCAAAGTAACAAAGGCTACCATCAGTAACACACTACGCCGCCAGGGACTCAAATCCTGCAGTGCCAGACGTGTCCCTCTGCTTAAGCCAGTACATGTCCAGGCCCGTCTGAAGTTTGCTAGAGAGCATTTGGATGATCCAGAAGAGGATTGGGAGAATGTGATATGGTCAGATGAAACCAAAATAGAACTTTTTGGTAAAAACTCAACTTGTCGTGTTTGGAGGAGAAAGAATGCTGAGTTGCATCCAAAGAACACCATACCTACTGTGAAGCATGGGGGTGGAAACATCATGCTTTGGGGCTGTTTTTCTGCAAAGGGACCAGGACGACTGATCCGTGTAAAGGAAAGAATGAATGGGGCCATGTATCGTGAGATTTTGAGTGAAAACCTCCTTCCATCAGCAAGGGCATTGAAGATGAAACGTGGCTGGGTCTTTCAGCATGACAATGATCCCAAACACACCGCCCGGGGCAACAAAGGAGTGGCTTCGTAAGAAGCATTTCAAGGTCCTGGAGTGGCCAGTCTCTGGAATAGTCTCCAGATCTCAACCCCATTGAAAATCTTTGGAGGGAGTTGAAAGTCCGTGTTGCCCAGCGACAGCCCCAAAAAATCACTGCTCTAGAGGAGATCTGCATGGAGGAATGGGCCAAAATACCAGCAACAGTGTGTGAAAACCTTGTGAAGACTTACAGAAAACGTTTGACCTCTGTCATTGCCAACAAAGGGTATATAACAAAGTATTGAGATGAACTTTTGTTATTGACCAAATACTTATTTTCCACCATAATTTGCAAATAAACTCTTTAAAAATCAGACAATGTGATTTTCTGGATTTTTTTTCTTCTCATTTTGTCTCTCATAGTTGAGGTATACCTATGATGAAAATTACAGGCCTCTCATCTTTTTAAGTGGGAGAACTTGCACAATTGGTGGCTGACTAAATACTTTTTTGCCCCACTGTATGTATCTAATAATTATCAAAAAACCTAGACCTGCTGAAGCGGGAATTTTATTGCCCTACTTTGCAAATAAGAGTCTGATAAGCATCTAATCTACTGTTAAAGCTAGCGGAAAGTCTTTTTAACAATCTGGTATCATCATTTTGCAGTTTTATTATGTCACAGTTTGTATCATAGAAATGTGAACGCAACAATAATTTGGGATGTTGACGACTCAACTACAAAGGGGGCAGCGTTTATAGGCTTAATTACCTGGAAAATGTGGTACTTGATGTCGCTGATCTGGACATTGTTGGAGTCAGCGGTTCCATCTGAGCCACACGAGCCCAGCAGAGACTTAAACCTGAGTGTGGAATGCAAAGGGCAGAAGGTTTGAGAAGGGTGACAAGGAGGGAAGTGCTAAAACCCCCAAATCCCCCCCCCACCCCCACCCCCACCCCCAACCCACATTCCCACCATACTGTACCTCTCAGACGCAGTGATCAGCAGGACCCTGTGGCCGTAAAAAGGCTGGCCCTCCACCATGAACGTCACGTCTGACATCTCGCTGTTATTCAGGAAGTGTGGATCTTTGTAAAGAGAAAAAGTCAGCGCCTCTGACGTCAAACTTCACACTTCAAACACAAATAGTGTGGTGACTCACTTGCTTTAATGTAGGCGGATTATCAAGGGCAATTTTGTGCTACTTGAGTAATGAAAACAAGCATAAAAATGCATTTAAGACAATGAAAACACCAGATCCTAGAATATTTTATCTTTTAATCTACCCCCAAATGTATGTAAATTGTCAAACTAATGGTCTAAATGTGCATTGATGCAAATGAAAAAAGTAGCTATGATTTACATAGAGCATAACCCAGCTCAGCAGCATTAAGAAATCTATCATTCTCACTTGCAAATTATTCTTTCAAGTCATCACTAATCCGCCCAAGTCTCATAATAGCACTGCACCCCAACAAAAAACAAGTAATCCCTGGATTTGTGTGCATTCTGTACCATAATCCAAAACAAATTCCTGTGGACATTCTTTTGAACACGTTGGGGTGGAAGGGCCTGGGATTTATACTACTTTGTGCTTGGTTTGTTTTAAGCCGTTGTTTTGGGATGACAGAGAGCTGTTCCTGAAGTGTCCATTACCTAGCTGAGCAGACAGGGCCACCTTCACCTCTGGGACCATGGGGAGGGGGGCGGAGCCATAGCAGTGGCTCAAGGTGACTGCCAGTTGCTGGTTTAAAGCATCACTCTGGAGGAAGCAGAGTGGATCTGCGTCAATGAAAGCCACTGAAACGTATATATTCTGCATGACTTAGCTGTTGGCTAAAGCAAGTGCACAATGTGATAATGAGTGCAATTTGCTATTGGACAGCGCTATGGACATGCACACTAAAGGAAGACACCAACATTTTGGGAAATATACCTTTTTTCCGACTTACCTTGGACGAGATGTTCGATTTCACATATTTACACAGATACCTTGTGTAAATAAGACTTCGGAGTTGCTGTAAGGTGTATTTACTTTGAAGGAGGTAGGCTACCGACTCTGATAGGCTTCAAGTCTTTATGCTAAGCTAACAGGTTATGCTAACATGCAAATTGAGCCAGTGAATGTACAAAGTTGGAAAAAAGGCATATTTCCTAAAATGTTGGTGTTTTCCTTTAAGGCTTTGAAAGAGGGAGGAATATTTCAAACTATGACAGCAAGTGAAGAAATACACTTATGCATAACAAGCTCATATAGTAGCTTCCCTTTGAGGTGACAGGTCACCTTGGGAGAAATATGGTCATTGCCATATAAAAACGTCCCACTTATTTTATGTCAATGCTCATCATTGGGCATCGGTACTGTCTCACAGGACTCAGGGCAGTTATGAGCCACAGGCTGCCTGTCTGTCTGTACCTTGCTGGTCTTCAGGATGGTGAAGAGGAGGGGTAGGCCTACACAGACAAGCTCTTCGCAGTAGTCCTCCTCCGGGATGGAGGTGAACTCTCTGAGGAGAGAGAGCACCACAGCGGGCCGGGCCTGGTGCTGAGCGCTGCGCAGAGACTCCAGCCACACGTGGAGCTTCCACGGTACACCTGCGCCACACAGAGAACACAGGGTCACTCACACACCTGTACTACAGAGAACACAGGGTCACTCACACACCTGTACTACAGAGAACACAGGGTCACTCACACACATGTACTACAGAGAACACAGGGTCACTCACACACCTGTACTACAGAGAACACAGGGTCACTCACACACCTGCGCCACACAGAGAACACAGGCACACTCACACACCTGCGCCACACAGAGAACACAGGGTCACTCACAGACCTGTACTACAGAGAACACAGGGTCACTCACACACCTGCACCACACAGAGAACACAGGGTCACTCACACACCTGTACTACAGAGAACACAGGGTCACTCACACACCTGTACTACAGAGAACACAGGGTCACTCACACACCTGTACTACAGAGAACACAGGGTCACTCACACACCTGCGCCACACAGAGAACACAGGGTCACTCACACACCTGTATTACAGAGAACACAGGGTCACTCACACACCTGTACTACAGAGAACACAGGGTCACTCACACACCTGTACTACAGAGAACACAGGGTCACTCACACACCTGCACCACACAGAGAACACAGGGTCACTCACACACCTGTACTACAGAGAACACAGGGTCACTCACACACCTGCACCACACAGAGAACACAGGGTCACTCACACACCTGTACTACAGAGAACACAGGGTCACTCACACACCTGCGCTACACAGAGAACACAGACTCACCCCTGCCCTGTGTCTGTGGTCTGAGCTGTTCCCTCCCCTGCCCTGTGTCTGTGGCCTGAGCCGTACCCACCCCTGCGCTGTGTCTGTGGTCTGAGCTGTTCCCTCCCCTGCCCTGTGTCTGTGGTCTGAGCCGTACCCTGCCCTGTGTCTGTGGTCTGAGCTGTGCCCACCCCTGCCCTGTGTCTGTGGTCTGAGCTGTTCCCTCCCCTGCGCTGTGTCTGTGGTCTGAGCCGTACCCTGCCCTGTGTCTGTGGTCTGAGCTGTTCCCTCCCCTGCGCTGTGTCTGTGGTCTGAGCTGTGCCCACCCCTGCCCTGTGTCTGTGGTCTGAGCTGTTCCCACCCCTGCGCTGTGCCTGTGGTCTGAGCTGTTCCCTCCCCTGCCCTGTGTCTGTGGTCTGAGCTGTGCCCACCCCTGCCCTGTGTCTGTGGTCTGAGCCGTACCCTGCCCTGTGTCTGTGGTCTGCCCTGTGTCTGTGGTCTGAGCTGTGCCCACCCCTGCCCTGTGTCTGTGGTCTGCCCTGTGTCTGTGGTCTGAGCTGTGCCCACCCCTGCCCTGTGTCTGTGGTCTGAGCTGTTCCCTGCCCTGCCCTGTGTCTGTGGTCTGAGCCGTACCCTGCCCTGTGTCTGTGGTCTGCCCTGTGTCTGTGGTCTGAGCCGTACCCTGCCCTGTGTCTGTGGTCTGAGCTGTTCCCTCCCCTGCCCTGTGTCTGTGGTCTGAGCCGTACCCAGCGCTCGCAGCTCCACGCTGGTGTCCAGGTAGCCGTGCTCTGCGCTGTAGTAGGTGGCCTCCTGGAGGGCCTTCCTCCGGGCCCTGCAGAGCCGAAGGCCCCCGCCGTTAGACACGCAGCCTGGGCTGGGGGGCCCCCGCTCCCCGGCCCGGCCCCTGGCCTGCTCCCCCTCCACCCCCTCGGCCAGGATCTCCTCCAGGGAGAGCACGTCCTCCTTCACCTGCGCCGGCTGGGCCAGGAGCTTCCGCAGCACGTTCCTGAGGGAGACACAGGTCGGCATGACAACCAGGACCCTGCAGCAGTGCCAAGTCACAGGAACTCAGTCGAACTGCGCTGACGCACACTGAAGTATACTGTATAAATATATTCCTCTGTCCCGGCTCACGCTGTGAAATATGCGCATAATCATAATGCACCACATTGTAATCTGTACATTGTTTTGCATATTATTCCAGTCACTGAGTTCAGCAGCTGCTTCAGTTAGAGCTGGAACGCACTGCAAGCCACTGTGTGCTTCAGTGTGTCTGCCTAAACATCTCAGGGGCCACTGTGTGCTATAATTATATGACTGAATGCCTCAGGGGCCACTGTGTGCTATAATTATATCTCTGAACATCTCAGGGGCCACTGTGTGCTTTAGTGTGTGTGACTGAACATCTCAGGGGCCACTGTGTTGGCGTACCTGTGTCCATGTGCTGCTGCATGACTGAAGCAGTTCATTTCCTCGTAGAGCGATGATGTCAGCGCGTTCCCATCATGCACTCTGAGGAGGGGGTCAGCCCCACGGGCCAGCAGCAGGCTCACCATCTCATAGTTGCCTGGCGACACAGTGAGTGACATGTGAGTCAGTGACTCATTGGCCATCCTACTGCTCAGTGGTGTGCTTAGTAAGGGAGATGGGGGTATTATGACATCACACAGGGAATCGTCTTTCCCAGCAGAGCTATATATGGCGAGGTGGAAAACCGTTGCTTGGAATTTGGCTTAGAGATTTACAGTAAATCCAACCACATGAGTGTGCATGAGTCTACCCATAGCACAGAGCCCTGTCCATGCCCAGTGCATCCAATCACCCTCATTGATCCACCTGCCATTCCAGTGTCATTTTCACCCTTGATTTACAACAAAATCAGGCAGGCTTTGTAAATCAGGTCACAGACACTGTCTGAGTCCCGCTAACGTTACAGAGAACGATGCCGGCTGGTCACCGTGGCGATGAGAGGGTGCCACACCCACCTGCAGCGGAGGCCAGCTGCAGGGGGGTTTCAGCGCCGCCCTGCTGCCCATTCTTCACCGCCGCGCCCTCAACACCCGCACCCGCATCCAGCAGGAGCTGAGGACAGAGGGCAGGGTCACACACACAGTCACACTCAACTCATCATGACATGACGCCGCCAGGAAATGTCCAGTGGCATGCATGGACATTCATTAAAAATGTATGGTGTGTCAAGTCAAGAGAACGAATTGTAAACGCGCAAGAGAGTGAGAGTGAGAGTGACAGAGAGATAGAGAGAGTGTGAGAGTGAGAGTTAGAGTGAGAGTGAGAGAGACAGAGAGAGAAACAGAGAGAGAGAGAGAGACAGACAGATAGTGTGAGAGTTAGAGTGAGAGAGAGAGAAACAGAGAGAGAGAGAGAGAGAGAGAGAGAGAAACAGAGAGAGAGAGAGAGAGAGAGAGAGAAACAGAGAGAGAGAGAGGGAGAGAGAGAGACAGACAGATAGAGAGTGTGAGAGTGAGAGTTAGAGTGAGTGAGAGTGAGACAAACAGAGAGAGAGAGAGAGAGAGAGAGAGAGAGAGAGAGCGAGCGAGAGTAAACACTGTGGCTGAGGCCCACATCCTGCACAGTGCCTCACCTGCACCACTGAGATGTGCCCGTGCAGCACGGCGAAGGAGAGAGCTGCCCAGTGCCGGCTGTCAGGGTGGACCGAGGGGTGCCTGGGGGACCAGCCGGGAACCTGAGACAGAGCAGAGAGGAGCTTACACACAGAGCAGAGAGGAGCTTACAGACAGACCAGAGAGGAGCTTACAGACAGACCAGAGAGGAGCTTACACACAGACCAGAGAGGAGCTTACACACAGACCAGAGAGGAGCTTACAGACAGACCAGAGAGGAGCTTACACACAGACCAGAGAGGAGCTTACAGACAGACCAGAGAGGAGCTTACACACAGACCAGAGAGGAGCTTACACACAGACCAGAGAGGAGCTTACACACAGACCAGAGAGGATCTTACAGACAGACCAGAGAGGAGCTTAAAGACAGGCGAACCCCCACAGTAACGCATCAGGGACCCCTCACAGTAACCCTGCGCTCCCCCTGCCTGGGCCTATCAGCACCCTGCGCTACAGTGATAAACCAGCTCCAGCAGCTATGGAGAACTGGGTGGGGAAAGTAACATGTGAAAGATACAGGTTCTGACATGCATACTGCGTACGTGCTCATATCAGCATTTTTAGCTTTACTGTTGATACATGTAGCTTAAAAATGTACTGCAGCAGATCTATGGTGAAATTTATTCAGTGAAATATGCTATTTTTAGTTTATCTCAAGCACCCCTTTGCCCTAGAGACATCCCATACGCCCTCTATTTGCAATTACTAGAAAATATGAGGAAAAGTTGCATGGTTATTTACCGCTACATCCAGGTTTGCCCCGGCGTCAATTAGCATCTGAACCAAGGCTTCGTCCCCCGCGGAGCAGGCATGCATCAGAGGCGTCATTCCCTGCAGACAACACCACAGTCAGGGTCACACACCAGTCACACCAGGGTCACTGCCCATCCCCAGGCACTGCTGTACCAGCTCCTCTTCTGATAGTGATATGCATTCCTGATTAGTTCTGTACCTGTATCTGTATTATTGCATCTGTAATTTTCGGGGTTTTTTGTGCCTGAATGTGCTGGCCCTGACCTGGTCGTCCATGGTGTTGACTCCCTGCGGCCCCAGCAGGGCGATGGCCTGGCCGATGAGGTCGGTCCTGCCGCAGTTGAGCATGCGGAAGCCCAGATCCAGCTGGAACCGGTCAGCCGCAGCTTTGGCCTCCAGGCCCCTGAAGGAGCTGGAGCAGCATTCTGGCCTGTGGAAGGGGATATTCACAACCGCGTGTCCAGTAGAGAGCAACCTGCCTTCAGCCACTTAATGGCAACGACGTGCTATCACTGGAAGCTAGGTCTTCCCGCTCTGGAACGCACTGCGACTCAGAAAGGATTTACTTAACGCGATACTGAGCTGGGGGTGGGTTGTTTGTATTTCAGGAAAGTTCACTAGAAAATGAAGACATTTTGTACCTGAATCTAAGACCCATGTGTGTAGACAGGAGGGATTCATTTGACACTGATCTTATAACTTGTCGAAGAGAAGTGGGACTAAGAGTGAGTGGGTGAGTCCACTGGGGCCTGTTCCACAAAGCAGGATTGCTGAGTTAGCCGGAAAGCGGCACAAACTCGGAACAGCTATTTTTATGTCAGTCCATGTTCCAGATTTTAGGGGTCTGGGTTTTAATCAGAGCAATTGTCCAGCTATCTCAGTAATCCTGCTTTGTGGAACAAGAGTGAGAGATGCTATAATACAGTATAGCATAGTGCAGAAGTGCTATCACAGTGCTATAGTGAATGGTTTGCTAATGATGGCGTGCCAACCAGCAAATTCCTAGAATGCAGCTTGTACCGTAATCAGAAAACCAGCACCCAAACTGAGATAAATTAGGAAGGAATGCGGTCTATAGGCCAAAAGATAATGCGAGGACTGATGTAGTTTCCGAAGTATGCAGCGCTCTTACCTCAGCTGTCTGGGCTCACAGTCCAGTCCTGGGAGAAGCTGCCGGGCTGTTTGTCTGACATCATCGCTGTCCACCAATAGGCTACGGCGGTGCTCCGCGTGAACAATGGCGACCCTCATCCACTCCATCAGAGGGGGGAGGAGCAGGAAGGGCCTGAGAGATGGTGAGGGGGGTTCACAATTAGAGTTAACTTCAGAGAAACCTCAAGCTATTAGCTAATTCTGTCTTTGTCAACATCATGCATCAAGGCTAATTTATACTTCAGTGAAAAAAAGTGTCATGCGACATGACCGCAGACAAAGATTTGACAGTTTTCGCATCAGACCGACACTTTTGAGGGTCGGCAACGGGTGTGTTGCGTAGGCCGGTCAGAAGTGTTGTGAGTGAAGACATTCTGTTACATAGCTAGCTAGCAAAATAGATGGGTTTGAGGAGAAATGTCGTCACCCCTAGACCTTCAAAGGCCTTTTTCGCCCTCTTATTTCTCTTAGCAAAGCTATATGTAAAATTTCCATATCAAAATATCCAGAATTTCTTAGTTCTGTAGTGATGCTGACCTTTTTTTGGGAACGTAAATAAACCCCTGCTTGTTTTGTAATCTGGTTGCTATCGTATAAAGTATAATGCACTGTCTCAACTATAAATGCAAAACGTCGTCTGACACAGTTCTGTCAGGAGACACATAAATTCTCTACGTAGAAACTATTTAGTTCTACTTTCAGTGATTCTGCTGGGAAATGGTCGCAGTGGGACACATTGATGGCGGTTAAAGTAAGCTTCCCTGTTCCACTGTAAAAAGCACTTAAAGATTACTAAATTAGCTATAGACATGCAAATAACAGTTTTCACTTTACCCAGATGATACAATGAACATCCCTCGACTACTTTGAACTCTCAACCAAAGCAGGAACTCTGGCACGACACATTTTCAAAGGTGGCTGCTGGAATACTGTATGAATGGCCTGCTTTTATTTATTTATATTTTGTGGGCTGGAGAGGAATAACGTCCCCTACTGTGCCAGTGAGAAATGTGCAAAAGGCATGAGGAGCTTTGGCAGTCCCTGAAACATCTGTCTGAAAGCCAGCATTGAGGTATCTGCAGTATCACAGAGTCAGCATTGAGACATCCATCACAGAGGCAGCATTTAGCAGCATCCGCTCGACGGGGAGCGTCGGGCAGAACTGAGAGACCGCTCTGGGCCTTCAGGGAAATAGGAAGATATTGACGGAAACAATCGCTGCATTGGAAACGCATTAGCATGACAGCACCACAGCGAAGAAACAGCTTCTGTGCAGGGTTGGATATACAGAGCATCTGTGCTTGACATTGTATAATCAAGGCCTCTGTTTCAAGAGTAGGAACAACATAAGAGCATGAATGAAGGACAAAACACCTGCACTATGTTCGGAACGGCTCCCTATACTCTCTAAAGTCCACAGTGTAGGGAATCGGCCATTTTGTAGGGCTTCTGAATTTACGGTATCAAATTTGACAGCCTGAATAGTTCACTCAATGTTCCCCACAATACGCCGCAAAATGTAGGGTAGAAACAATGTACACTACCAGATCACCGGAGAGATTTTAGTCAAGAAGGTGACGGTTGAGCCTGCTGCGTTCGTCTACAAATGTAAGGCTGTCAGAAATGGACCCACTCCACACTTCCATAACTAAGCCTGCTTTAGCTTGTATAGACATAATCATTTATTCAAAAAGTAGCATTATCATATGCACTGCACATGCTCTCTAGTGCTTCGATTGATTTGACAGGATTTGTAGACAGACAGAGTGATTCTGTTCCGATGATGGAAACAAGGCCTGGTGTAGTATATATGTGTTCCTACCCCAGGGCCCAGGCCCTCTGGTTCATGTCACTCACACAAAGAGCTGGGCTGGGGGTGACATAGCACAGCCCCCCACAGACACACAACTAGCAAAAAAGAGGCTTCTGAGAGCTTGGGACTCTTCCTCAACACACTGTCAGACTCCCCTCCCCCTGCTGCTACCCCTCCAATCCCAGAGAGAGGTGAGAAATGTGGCAATCATAAAAAAAGGGGAGGGGCTCATTCCCGTTCTATATTAATACGAAGCTAATGAGCTCTGCTGGGATCCAATGGAAGGAATGGAGTTATGCAAGATGAAATTGTGACATCCCCGGGGAATATTCCAGTCTAACTGACATATGTAAATGACTGATGCCAAAAAATGATGCAGATGTTTCATAAATAAGCAAAATCCACAAAGGACACATGGAAGGAAGAGTGTAAAAACAACAGAAACCATTTCCCACATGGATGTCTCTCCAAGGGCAAAAGCGAGGAAGATCATAATGTGCACTGAAAATAGAAATGCTAAGCCTGTGGGACATTCCTGTCTGGATTTAAAAACCATCTTGATCACAGCTTCATTATCAAACACAGTGTGTGTGTGTGTGTGTGTGTGTGTGTGTGTAGTATGCGTGTGTGTGTGTGTGTGCGTGCGTCTGCTTGTGTTCTTTTAGTGACTTCAAACTTAAATACTAAGATTCAAGGGAATTACATGGGAATATGGAACAATGTATACAGAATGCATAATACAAGAAAGACAGAATTGAAAGTTAACAGAACTGTGTCACTGTTAATAGTTTAAGAGGAAAGGAATTTGTGCAAAATTAAAATAAAACCACGGCAACAAGCATAACCTACCACAAACAGAAAGGGTTGGTCCTAACACATGGCATCCAGCTACATCACACAGATGGACTTAATGAATACTGAAAAATTAGCTACGTGAAAGAATGCCACTGAAGACGTGCAGATCTGAAGAAGAGTTTATTGAGAGAATTAGATAATTCATTTGGTTCACATATCTGAGATTAAAAAGCGAAGCAGCATTGCTGAAGCTCTGCACAGTACACTGTTCTCCCAACAGAGCACTCTCTACCAGTTTGTGGCGCGTGTATGATTTTGGGACCCCGCTCCCCGGGTTCTGCCTGAGACCCAAGCAGCCTGTCGGGCCCACATCAAACCAGCCGCCCGAGGCATTCTGACAGGCCATTGTGCACCTGTGCCACATCACCTTCAACATGCTCCACATACAGCGCCTTTTACAGGGCTGAGTTTGGGTAGGGCTGGGGAGTTAGGTTAGGTGAGGTTAGTGTGAACTTTGGGGGATGGAGACCACACTGGACTGCAGAGAGAGAGCTTTCACGCGAAAAAATGTGTCCGTTTCCAATTACTGGTTTCCCCACAAATTTGCATCTCCTGGTCAGGCGGGAGTCTCCATGGTGAATTAAAACTCTACCTCATACCTTCTTACATCTCCTAAATTTCTGGTAGATACAGCATATGCTTGGGAGCAGGCTTATTGGTAACCAGTAGATATGGTCAGACCCATAGTATTGTACTGAATTGAAAATCATCAGTGCTCATTATTATAGTGATTATTTAAAAATGTAAAACCTATTTAAGGTCATAGTTCAGAATTCAGGCACCTACAGAACACCTGTGTCTGATCTTATGGGCTATGAGGTCATCAAGTAGTATATACACACACTACACAGAGAAAACACAGATACACTCATACATGAACCCATGGCAAGCACACCCACACATCCACATACCACACACACCAAACACATGCACACACCAAAGCACACAACACACCACACAAAGAGACCAAAAATGTGCCCTTGCTCAGTATCCTGGTCCACCTGTGCTTAATAAACCCTGATAGATTCACGGCTGTTTCTCTATCACAGTTCACCAGTATTTCCTTAGCCTTTTTGCTCCCTGAGCGTGCCGGAGTGGGTGTAGCTCTTCCCATATTTCCTTTCCCGGGAGTGAAACAGAAGCTGCTGTGGGAGACAGCGGCGGTTTGGCAGAGATGGATATAAACCTGCAGTGGGATTCACGCTTCAGTCACTTCAGCGTATGGCACGGTGTCGGTGCTTTGGCATGAATTCCATGATTCGCTGCGGGCCCTTCGAGAGCTGAAGTTTGTAAATCAGGGGAGGAGTTCTTAATGGGCTGATTTCATGGGCATTACCGCTGTGGCACCCTGTTTTATGTGCCATTCTTACAAGATAAGCAGCAAAAGCAAGGACTAACGCTGGTCACTCAGCAGAATCTATAATCCAGGAGGTCACATTGCTGACGGACATAAGAAATGAGCCGAGTAGAGGGGCATAGTAAGGATAGCGTATACCGCATTGGTAACTCTTACCCACTATCTCTTTATCCACCCTGAACATCAATCACCATAAGTAGGTATCGTCTCTATATCTGGTTTCGAGGCAATGGGAATTAACAGAACTTCCAGATGGAAAGATTTAATTGTGATTTGGACAACAAAAGAACATTAAGTGGCAGTGTGTATTTTCTAAGGACCTCGTGGTTTGCGGAGGACAGCATAGTAACACACTGACAAAGGGCAGCTGAGTGCTGGGAGGTGTACTGCTGGAGGGGTGTGTGTGTGTGTGTGTGTGTGTGTGCGCGTCCGTGTGTGTGCGTACCTCTCCTTGCTGAGAGCCATGCGTGGGGGGTCCAGGTTGGGATTCTCCATGGACTCCATCTGGGGGCAGCGCAGGTAGTAGTAGAGAGTGTGCAGGGCATCGGGAGACCAGAACACGGTCTGGTGACGGGACTGGCGGGCGGGGCTGGTCCCCGGGCGTACAGCGCTCAGCCTCTGCATGTGATGCATGGCCCGAGAGACCAGGTCGCCTGCAGGGACCAGGAGAAACGCAACATTACAGCCTGCAGGGTTTGCCATTCTCATTGTTCAGTGGTAGTCCAGTGGTTCCCACACCTCTCCGTGGGGAGCCCCAGCCAGATCCAGGTATTTGAGGGTATAGCAGGGGCTACATTAGCTGGACCAGTGTGCTTGACATGGAACACATCAAAAGCCTGCAGCCAGCTGGAGGTCCCCACGGAGAGTACCCAAAGGAGAGTACCTCGACTAGCTCCAACGCTGTTGTAGTTCTTTACCATAATTCTTGTAATCATGCCTTGCTGCTATTTTATAACATTCCATATGACATACCATTACTGCCTATATCTACCTTGACTTGATGTTGATGGCTACGGATAACTGATGCTTTATGTCAGTTGTACCTTCTCTGTTTTCTGTAGTTGTTCAATAACTGGTTCTGTAATGCACTTATTGTATGTCGCTTTGCAAAAAAGCATCTGAAGAATAATGTAATGAGAGGTTTGGGAACAACGGAGTTAGTCCATCATGACAGATGCGTTTGCTGCTCATCCCAGGGATTGCAGTTACATACAGCTACACTTACTGTAAAAACACATTTTCCTTTGATGATCTAAACAGAACACCTTTCCACATGTACTTTGCATCAAATTGTAAGTCTCAATCCATGCACTCCATTTCCCCCCTTACTGCTTACAGAAAAAGTACAGTCCCCTCTAAAACCCTTTCCCATATAATGAAAATATGTAAGCTCAAGATTGGTTTTGGACAGAGGAGAGGGGGAGAGACAAATCCCCACGAGGCTCTTTAATCCGAATCCTCTCCCTCTGTAGCTGTGTTCCAGAGGAATCCTGGGAAATCCCCCTGGGCTCTGGGAGAGGGACAGGAAAGAGAGAGACTGGCAGAGGAAGCCAGAGTCTCAGCCCAGTGGATCTGCGATCATCATCAGATGGCACACAGACAAACTCTGTTTGGCCCTCGCCGAGCACCACGCATGGAACAGTTTACATTCTTCAGAGAAACTCAAATCGAAAACGCAAGAGCACAGTCCTGGCGGCAGCGAAGATAGCATCTCACCGGGGGGACTTCAGCCCGTGCTTGGTGGGGGAGATGTGCAGAGGTAAGGGATGGGGGCAAAGGGATGGGGGCAGTAATTTTGCGCTATAAGCACTTCACATTAAGCGCAATTACTCCACGGTCCATTTTTAGGCAGAAACCTTTGAGTGTGGCTGTGGGAAGTGGGGGGTCTCACAGCAGGAGAGAGACCCCCAGTGTGTTACTCCACGAGCAGCAGGAGGATAAGTGCTTCCTTTGTATCAGTTCAAGCCCTCCAAGGGCCTCAAATGGATTTCTTCTGTAATCGCCCTTATTAGATTTTCCGACCAACTGTATTGCCCCCAAATGGGTATGGGATATTAAAAACAACTATCTTGGATTATTTGTAATATTTCTCTATTTTACTTCGCAGGAGAGCACTGAGAAAAAGAACCCCACAGCATCAGACAATAAAACGAATATAATTTCTATTGTACAAAAACCGTACTAATCACTTACTGTTTCTCTTAAGTGACAAAGCACATTTTGTTGGATGCACATTTAAAATAAGAGCTGCAGAATCAGCCTCATTAAATCATTTTGGATGATTTAAAAACTTGCACAATCATTTTCTTTAGATTCAACCGTTTTTGTCAACAAATGACATATTTAATATGCCGATCTAAAAAAACAATTTCCTTAGCTTCAGCACAGTGCATACCCTGCACTTGCTATAATAACTGTGGCACAGTGCATCGACTTCATTTCCAAAGGTAATATCAATCAGTTGGATTTGTCCACTGCTTTAATCTCCATTCACTTCATAATGCCGGGTTCTCCAGACATGCCAGTGTGCCCAGGCCCTGTCCAGACAATGTGACTCTGTGCAGACACAGTGTGAACAGTGTGCCTGATGCCCTTGGCACCACTGGCTGTGCCAGACTCATGCATGAGCAAAAGTTCTGCGGCTGGTGAGGTGGGGGGGAGCGCTGTGCTGGGGGGATGGCTTACAAAGAGGGCTCTGACCGTGTGCGTTTATGGCTCTTCTCTTGAACTTGCTGCTGGTGGCTGAACTGTATGAAGGTCCTGTTGTACTACAGGCACAAGTGTGAGAGTGTGTAGCTGTTTGCAGAGGAAATTGCCTTCCCCACCCTCTTATTGAGCCCCTTTTACCCTCTCATTCAGAACCACTAACCTAAACACACACCGGAGCAGTGCAGCCACACACATATGCACAAACACACACACATACACATACACAAACATCAGACACACACAGATACAAACATCAGACACACACACAAATGCACAAACACACACACACAGACACACACAGATACAAACATCTGACACACACATATGCACAAACACACACACATACACAAACACACAGATACAAACATCAGACACACACATACACACACATATGCACAAACACACACACATACACACACACAGATACAAACATCAGACACACACATATGCACAAACACACACACATACACACACACAGATACAAACATCAGACACACACATATGCACAAACACACACACATACACAAACACACAGATACAAACATCAGACACACACATACACACACATATGCACAAACACACACACACATACACACACACACACCGATACAAACATCAGACATACACATACACACATATGCACAAACACACACGCACACAGACACACACAGATACACACACAGATACGCACATACACACACATACATACACACAAACTCAGATACACACATACACACATACACACAGATACAAACATACACAAACACAAATGGGGCAGACGCTGCAGAACAGAGCCCGGTAGCACACTTGTACGAGGCCTCCCCATGTACAAGCAAGACACTCCCCACATTCATAATGTAATCAGGAGTCTGAACAAAACATGCAGTCATTCCCACTGAAATACATGCAAGATCAAATCAAACTTTGCCACTGCAAAAATAAACTTCAATATTCAGCATTCAGTATTCAACAAATCTTATATTTAGACTTAAAATTGTATTTCCATTTCTTTTTTGCTAAATAAGACAACAATATAGCCAATGAGGTTTGACTCATTTCACCATTTGCTAATGAGGTAAGAACATTTAACTTGTCATTACAAGACTTTGTAAGACAGTCATAAGTAGTCACAGCCTTGCCCAGGGAGGGAGGGAGGGAGGAAGGGATTTGGTTCATAGATTGTTCCTCACTAGGGCCGAGTGAGAAACAATATTTATCAAATATCTTTTGAGCGCACCACCATGTGCTGATTTGCCTTTCTTTCTGTTTTATTTCTTAAATTTTGGCTGATGCAATGGTAAATATCCAAATGTCAGAGGCCACAGGAAATGCTTCCAGGGGAAGAAATGCATGATCACTAATATCCATTAGACAGCCAATCACCAGTAAGCTCACGCAGCTCCCATGTGATCATGTGACGTCTCCTCTGATGCGGTCCGGACTCGCACTCTTCCTCTGTACTCGCATCTCACAGGCCACTATCAGGCCATGGACAGAACCTGACTATCAGCTGCGAGGTCCCACTTCCTGTCACTGGGTCTCACTTCCTGTCACATTGTTCCACTTCCTGTTGCAGGACCCCACTTCCAGCTGCTTGGATAAGATGGATGTATGTTGCCCAAATGTGCCCACGGTCAAAGTGTGCCGCCTTCTTACTGGTACCATGAGAGATTATACCCACAGAGGCAGAGCTCGTACAGCACAGTCACAAACTCTGCCTTACTCATTTCCACTGCACACTTAGTCACCAACCTGCTGTTCCCGCCAGGAACACACGCACGCACACTCACTGGCACACATCCACAGCAACACACGCACGCACACTCACCGACACACATCCACAGCAACACACGCACACACACTCACCGACACACATCCACAGCAACACACGCACACACACTCACCGACACACATCCACAGGAACACACGCACACACACTCACCGACACACATCCACAGGAACACACGCACACACACTCACCGACACACATCCACAGGAACACACGCACACACACTCACCGACACACATCCACAGCAACACACGCACGCACACTCACCGACACACATCCACAGCAACACACACACACACACTCACCGACACACATCCACAGGAACACACGCACACACACTCACCGACACACATCCACAGGAACACACGCACACACACTCACCGACACACATCCACAGGAACACATGCACACACACACACACACTCACGACACACATCCACAGGAACACACGCACACACACTCACCGACACACATCCACAGGAACACACGCACACACACTCACCGACACACATCCACAGCAACACACGCACGCACACTCACCGACACACATCCACAGCAACACACACACACACACTCACCGACACACATCCACAGGAACACATGCACACACACACACACACTCACGACACACATCCACAGGAACACACGCACACACACTCACCGACACACATCCACAGGAACACACGCACACACACTCACCGACACACATCCACAGGAACACACGCACACACACTCACCGACACACATCCACAGGAACACACGCACACACACTCACCGACACACATCCACAGCAACACACGCACGCACACTCACCGACACACATCCACAGGAACACACGCACACACACTCACCGACACACATCCACAGGAACACACGCACACACACTCACCGACACACATCCACAGGAACACATGCACACACACACACACACTCACGACACACATCCACAGGAACACACGCACACACACTCACCGACACACATCCACAGGAACACACGCACACACACTCACCGACACACATCCACAGGAACACACGCACACGCACACACACTCACCGACACACATCCACAGGAACACACGCATACACACTCACGACACACATCCACAGGAACACATTCACACACACTCACCGACACACATGCACAGGAACACACACACACACTCATCGACACACATCCACAGGAACACACGCACACACACTCACGTCACACATCCACAGGAACACACACGCACACGCACACACACGCACACACACCGACACACATCCACAGGAACACACGCACACACACTCACCGACACACATCCACAGGAACACACGTATGCACACACATTCACGACACACATCCACAGGAGCACACGCACACACACTCACCGACACACATCCACAGGAACACACGCACACACACTCACCGACACACATCCACAGGAACACACGCACGCACACACATTCACGACACACATCCACAGGAACACACGCACACACACTCACCGACACACATCCACAGGAACACACGCACACACACTCACCGACACACATCCACAGGAACACACGCACACACACTCACCAACACACATCCACTCGACTATGTAAACAGGAACAGGGCTTGGGAAGGAAAAAATTATATTTGGAACAAATTTGTCCCCCAATATTAATTAAGCAAAGTATAATAATAATCATGTACTTTTCAGTTATTCAGTTACCTGCTATTACCCAACACAGCCAGAGAGATATGGGAGGGGAACAGGGGAAGCAAAGCTCAAGCAGACAGGGGAGATGCAGCAGACAGACAGACAGACAGACAGGAGAGGTGCAGCACAGACAGACAGACAGACAGACAGACAGGAGAGGTGCAGCACAGACAGACAGACGTAGCCGTGGCTAACGCAGAGACACTCACTGAGCTCAGAGATGCTCCCCACACAGGTGGCCAGCAGGGCCTGCTCCAGGGTGTGCAGCTCCAGCTGTGCGTAGGCGTCCTCCCGACTCTCCACAGCCGTCTGCTCGCCCTCCGTGTACGGGCTGAAGTGTGCAGGCAGGGACAGGACACCTGCGCGCGCACACACACACACACACACACACACACACACACACACACACACACACACACACACACACACACACACACACACACACACACACACACACACACACACACACACACACACATAATCAGTGCACAAACTTTCTACTGGTCAAAGCCTTCCATGAAAACAGCCACAAAATTCAATAAATCATAGAAATAATATTCTTAATAAGAAACTCTATATGAACGAGTATAATATACAATAATAAGATAGTAAAAAAAGGGCCTCCCTATTCATTTAATCAATATACAGGTAGTATCACACGTAGTTTCCTATGACCTCATGTATGGTGTGAATACACCGGTCATGTGATGAGTGTCTCATGTGGAATACGGCGGCAGACATTGTAATTAAACATTCCCATAAAAACTCTGGGTTTGAATCATAGAGACCCGCCCCTCCCCAGCACCACCAGCATCTGGCTGTGATCTACACGATGACCGCATTCATTTACCATTTATTTACAAGAGAGAAGCTGCTGAACATGACCTGAGGGGAACAGTGATGAAACCAACCTGAGGCCAACCACAGAGACAAAAACGCCAACACACATTGTGATAAAAAATAAAATAAACTGCTGTACGGTGTTAAACATGTTCCTTTACCAGACTACAGTCTCTGGTAAAGGTCTGGCCAGTATGCAATAGCACAAGTGTAACAACTTAAATGTGTCATATTTTCTCATGTATCTTTAGTAAGGTAAATAGGACCTTTGTCCATATCAATAATAGATGATATGATAAAAATAATCAAGGCAGAATTTGTATTCATTTTAAATAAATAAAATGAATGAATAAGCCCATATGTCAGTTTCACCAACAATGTAGGACATTACAATAATTTTCACGCTGCAATCCTTAGAACAGCCTTTAGTCACGTTATAAGCCCACAGAGGAACCTCACACTCTCAGCTACGCGCTCATAAAAAAGCCATAGACTCATTAATATCCCACAATTCCAGAGCTCAATTCCAGAACTTGAGAACGAAAAGACATCTCTTTTGTCTAGTGCTAAGCAATTAATGACACAATTCACCCGGCTCTACTGCAATCTATCAGGCTGTATGCACCAGAATGGAGGGCCTTGGAAATCAAATGCATTTTGTGTACGGCAAACACAATTAGAACATGCCCTGAACCTCAGCAAGCATGTTTGTGCAGAGTTGCCGGGGGAGGCTGATTTCTCCTAATCTCCTGTATCTCTACACGCAGAACACTTCTGGGAAACAGAAAGTAGAACGTGAGCCTCGGCTGAGTGAAAACAAAGGAATATCACCTTTTAGCAGCAGAAGCCATTTTAAATATTCAGGATATTGCACTGCATCCTTGCACACAGGTGAATTCACTGGAAGTGTTCAGAACAACATACACATCTGCTGCCAATTCACCAAAGCAAGACATGGGAACGTCTTTCTTTAGAATAAGAGAGAAATATCAAAAGAACTAGTGAAAAAGAAAAGAGAGGCGGGGGACAGAGTAGAAATCATATAATAAGACAGGCAAATAAGTCTTGTTCTTCCTTCTGGTGAAACAGGAAGTTATGGATTTGGTTTAGTGCATGAGTAAGGCTAACGGAGTTTCCCTGAACAGTCACACCAGCGACCCCCGTCCCGAAGGCCCAGGCTAGCTGATAAAATTGGGTTCACACTAGGTTCCAGACAGCACTACCTCCTCCACAAGCCCGGGAGACCCCCTTCTGTCCTCTTCTTACCCGCCCTGTGATCCACACCAAAATGCTGATTCAGCCTCAGGTCATAAAGCACTGCTCTGAAGTCTTTAGTCTTTAACACAGTGAAATGTGAATACTGATCCAGAAGACCTAGGGAAATCGGTCTCCACCATTCTAGCCTGCAGGTCCACCGGATGAATCAATCAGTTTGAGTGTCTGACATAGACAACAGCAAAAGAGCCATTACCCATGTTCCCCAGGGTACTGAGAGGGGCTCATGTGTTGCCCCTTTACAGTTGAGAGACTAATTCAAACCCTTACTACCAGCCAGTAATTACAAAATGACTCAATTTGCAGGTACTAGATATGTGGATAGTAAAGTATGACTTAGTGCCATTGTTAAACTGTCAAATAAAGCCGATCAATGAGTTGTAAACCATATTTTTTCCTAAATATCGCTTGGAGTTCAAACCATGAGTCAAAGACAGTGACAGACAGTGTCTCCGTGGACTGAAAGAAACGCGTGCCCACTTCAGCATAGTGACAGACACTAATGACTCAGCAGTGTAAACACACGCTTATACACAGTGACAGATAGCATACGAGGAGGTTCTCTCTTATTCACTGAGGCTGACTCCTCATGAGCTCATTCATCGGTGTGAACACACCCTCCTGGAGTGGAGGGGGTGGAGGCACAGAGCAGGTGAGGGAGTGAGAGAGCGGACACTGTGAGCAGGGTGATGGTGCACCTGCTGCACTGGCATAGGGCAGCCTGTAGCATAGTGGTTAAGGTATATGCCTGGGATACGCAAGGTCGGTGGTTCGAGCCCCGGTGTAACCACAGTAAGATCCGCACAGCTGTTGGGCACTTGAGCAAGGCCCTTAACCCTGCATTGCTCCTGGGGAGGATTGTCCCCTGCTTAGTCTACTCAACTGTACGTCGCTCTGGATAAGAGCGTCTGCCAAATGCCAATAATGTAATGGCTCCACAGACACGCCCAGTGAGCAAGCCAAACGGGCACTGCGCTAACGCTAACGCTAACCTGGCGGCCGGCCTCAGCTCCGCGGCTGAGAAGCGACAGTGGCTCAAACGGCCCTTCTGTTCAGTTACAGCGGTAAACCGGGCCAGCTGCGCCACTGAGTGGAACTATTCTCAGCGGGCCCCAGAGTAGACAAACAGCGAAGCTTTGCGCTGGCATACGAGGCCGACGGCTCTGCCAAGCAAAAGGAAAAGAGCTCGAGACGACTGATCACGGAAACATCTGGTACAGAGGCCGAAATACAGGCGCATTCTTCAGTAAAGACTTCACATGTCAACACACAGTCAACAGAATTTGAAACAGTATTTTAGTTCTCCTGTTACTTTCAGCAGAGAGAGTGGTTGCAGAGAGCACAGGGACATTATGAGTTTGGTCTTAAAGAACTCAGACGAACTTAGACTCGGTGACTTCATTATTGCAAGACACTTACATGTTGTGCTCCTCACCAGACACTGTCATTATCAATTTTCAGTGTCCAGAATGAAATTAAGCACACAACATCAGACACGACAACTTTGTCTTCTTTTTTTTTTTCAGCATTTGTGTGTTTGTGCGTGTGAAAGAGAGATAGAGAGAGAGTTTGAGAGAGAGAGAGAAATAATTAGAGGTTATGTACATCCATATTGAGTGAGCCATGTAGGAATTGCAGTATACATATTAATGCACATTTTGGGGGACTCAGCTGTGTGTTGCTACATTAATTCATGCACAAGTAAGATAACAGTCTAGAGTTGACTCTAGGTGACATTTACATTTAGAGTGTCAGGTTCATGTCTCAACATGAGGACCAAAGAAGTGCCAATGCCAGTAAAGCATGTCATCATGTGGTGAAAAAATCTAAATAAATCAATCAGAGCCAAAAAACATTGACACTCAACATTTTTGCACAGGAACTTGGTAGACCAAGCACTGTATCAAATACATTATATGGACAATAAGTATTGACAACTGCCATTGTGAGACTGTGGGGTGTGAGGGGTTCAGTCCCTGCACCAATGACTACTGCCACCACCCAGGAATGCCCTTTGTGCATTTCACAAGCAATTACAATAGGACACAAAGAAGGATTTTCTCCCCACCAAAAGCTGTATTTGTTGACTTTGTGCACCGACCGCTCGTGGACTGCGCCCATTCTGCTCTCTTTAATCAAATGAGCAGGCCTAATTTTTGGCAGTTGGCTCTGAACAGAGCTGCAGTGTGAGTATCAGCTCTTTCCCCAGGTGTGACCCCGTGACCTGGGCCTCTGTGTCGTGGTCCGGCTCTCTCCCATTGTGTCAGGGCTGCGGCGTGTCTGCGGTGTATCTGCTGACTCTGTCGCTTCCATACAATGGAGCTGAACTCCCATGCCATCTTCCCCTGCACGCTTTGACCTGTCAATCCACTAAGCTTAATTAAGCACAGATAAAGAGCCTAAACCAGGCAGCTCGCCACACAAGCCTGTTAATTATAAATATGGACCAAACATTTTTTTAACCAGTTTTAATGTTGGTTATACCTTTATCTATTTTACTAAAAAAGTAATAAGGTTACAGCAGGGGTGTAAGTGGCAACTCTGGTAGATCAGCCAGTATAAACACACACACACACACACACACACACATATCTATGTGAGGGCTAAACAGACAGCCAAAGAATGCATCAGGACTAATGCATGTTTACTAAAGTGCTTATCACTCCTGAAACGCAGGCTGTGTTTGACGACTTGCGGACAGTGAATACAAAGGCTGTAGCCCGGCGGATGTAACAAAGATGAAGGTCCAAGCTCAGTTTTGTGGTTCCTAAATGGACGGACCACTCTCGGGTCTAATTTGAGACAGATCTTTGAGGTTGTAGCAAATGTGTCATTGTGTTATTGCGAGATTGCATCGCCACAGATGAAACACTGCAGCAGTGTAAATAAATATATTTCATTTTATACTAAATATTAATCTAACCACATGCAGTAGGTGTCTGTGGTGAGGCCAGTCCACAATGTCCTTGCTGGAAGCGGGGCTAGCCACACAAACGAGCCGCGCCCGTTTTCCCCCAATCAGCCATCCTCCACACCGGCAGCCTTTAAACCCCTACCTGCTTCAACAGGCCTGTGCGCACAAGTTGTGTTCCTTTGTTGCTATGGCAATGACAAGTCACGCTGTTTCTATAGAGACTGGGCTGAAATCTTACATCAAGGAATATTTCCATTCAGCAAAAGATGACAGACAGCCCTTCTTTTACACAAATGGTACTTATCCATTCATTTCAGTGTGTCAGGCTTTGAGGAGTCTCGCTGGAAGGAAGGGCGCTGAAAAGAATTCATCATTGTGCAACATTTCTCTGCCGACAGTATAATCCCTCGTGGCACTGCTCTCCTGCAGTCGAATGGTCCCAGCTGTGTTAGCCTTTTTTCCTCCAGTTTGCATCATCCGTTCATACAGGGCTCATAAGGGCTGTCACTCAGAAGAAGAGAGAGTGCTCCTCTTCAAATCAAGTGCACTTCTTATTGCAATACCAAGTACTTCAAACACGATGAACAGGATTATCTGTCCTTAACCTTTGTCTCGCAATGAATTGCAGTTGGGAGTTTTTACCTCACAGTTTGGTGAGTCACTAGCAATCAGATTGTTCTTTGAGAAGAAAAGCAAATCACTTGCATTCCTCTGCAAAAAGGACCAATGTTATTTGAACCCAGGGCAAACTTCCGTACCAGTCTGTCCAACGTTTCCACATCCAAGAAAACCACAGTGTGCCTTCTCTACTACTGGAACTAAAATACATGGTCAATGGAAAAAGATCACAATTCTAGGTCTTTAAAAGTCATTTTTGTACAGTAACATTTCCCCAATGGCAAAAAAACATGGTTACAGATTGCAGTCTTGTTGTACTCAAGTCCAAGACCTGGAGTCTCACTCGGTTCACAATAACCATGACTTGTGAATTTACTTGGACTTGACCTTCTGTGACGTAGGACCTGGTGGTTTGTTGACCTGGACTTGGGAACTGAATACTGAATTACTGAATTACTGAAGACTTGAATTACTGATTGTTAAACGACTTCACTACAACACCGGCAGATTTAAACAGCGTGACTGAATTTCAGTTTGAATGAGCATCAAATCACAAAAAGGCTTTTGTAAGGAGGGTCCTAACACCTCATTGTCATGTTCATACAAAAAGGCTGTGCAGTATTTTCATACCATCAGCATCGACATGGAAATTGTCACTGGATTTAATGCTGAATGAACGTGTGACAATGCACCTGCTGAATGTGTTCTCTTTGTACAAGTATACACAGATATCTATCTAAACCTATGAATTACTGTATAAATGTTTTCCTGCTTGTTGGCTGGTACTGGTTCTGACATGGTTTTTGTGGCATGGTGGTCTGTGCTCAGCTTGAGTTTTGTCTCACTATAGAACCATGTCTCAGCTGTTCGCTGCATGTGTTGTTGATTAACGACAACACCTGTTTTCCTCAAATTACAATGGCCACAGTGTACCACAGCACAAGCAACAACATTCCCAAAAAAGTGTCTGAAAGTCTGTTAGGCTTATGAAGGTAATAACCTCATCAGAGGTCCAGTCACATACGATGTGACTAGAGGCATATCCTCCACACAGGAGCTTGCAGGCAGTGGGGTGTTTCTCTGAAGGTTAGAGAAACAGTGTGTTTATGCAACTGGTATGAGGCTGTGTTACTGGGGCCGCCCTGCAGGCTCCAGCCATGACTGCGCACCGATCACTGCACAAGGCTGTTCAATCATGGCCGCCCTGACTGACAGACGGCGCTGCCTGTTCTGTTTGGCATCATGCACACGTCTCAATCCCACCACCTGGGGGGTCAGAGGTGGTCCTGAGTTAAAAGGGGACAACAGTTTTATAACCCCTGTGTGAGGCCAATGTCACCCAAAGTAACAAGAACTGGCCACAAGGTAACTAGATAAAATAGAATTATAGGCCAAATCTATAGTATCAAAAACAAAAAAGTAATGTTAGGAAATAAAATGTGTTTGGAATAAATAAATATGAGGGTCAAAGTTTCCTCAAAGGGTGATAATGTGCCCAGGAGCTTTTAGTCATTTGGTTATACTGTGCATTTTTAAAAGCTTTGATGTTAGCTTCTAAACTTTACACCGATTTGTGTAAGCAGCTCAGCTAAAAACCAGTCTTTGAGCCGGCCCTCAAACTTTTAATCCCAGCCAATCTTTTCTTCTGCCTGGTACATGTAAACTTAGTTCATGTCATCCTTTCAGTTCTAACAAAACTTAAATTTCACAAAATAGTTTTTTTTCTCTGCTACTGAAACCCCAAATATGCAATAATTGAAGCACTCAAGCACCTCAAAATATGAGAAAGGTTTAATCATTTTATATAATAAATACATGCATTCAAATGTTTTGAACTCAAGAAGCAAAGCAATCTAGTACAACTTGGAATACATTTAAAATAATCACAGTTGTTTCTGACCGTTTCTGTTTTTATTTGGGGAGACCCAGGCTTTTTCAATGGGCTCCTCTTAAATTGTGGAACAAACCTATTTTCTTCGTTCTCGCGTCAAAAATGTTAAACAGCGAGCCTAGGCGCACAATGTTCTCATTATCTCGGCCGCACAATGCCGCCGCTGTTGGGCACGTGAACCGCACCGAGTCCGTTTGACTGAATGTTTGATGGAGACTTTAGTTAAGAGGATCGGGTGCACGTAGCACCGTTATCGCGAAGCATTTTTAGATAGGGACGTTCAAACAAGTCCCACCGGGCATGTCTGAAAATATCAGAGGGGAAAAAAAATACTTCCCCGAATCCATTTTGTCCCTTTCTTGCCAGGAATATTGTTTAAAAAAAACAGAGGCCACGACTGTGGATGTTAGCAAAGTGGTGTTTATGACTGGTTTGCCGCACAGTACCTGCGCTAGAGAGAGGAAGATCAGGAGCTACAAAGCTCCAGTTTTATCCAGCAGAAAAATAGAATTACACTGTTTGTGCAATCCAGCAAGTTTACGACTGGATTAGAATTCTTCATCTTTTTTTCTAGCCTTAGATCATTTAGAGTTTATCTCACAATAAATGGGGTTTACTGAGAGATTGTGCATTTCAAAGTATGACTGAGAACTGAATTCCTTTGAAATCTAAAGCAGATTAATATTCTCTGGAACCCACAGACAATTCCGGCAAAAACATCCTAAGGCTGCAAAGTGATTTGAAATGTTGTTCCATAGAATACATAACCGCACTTTCCTGGCAACATTAAGTGACATTCCGCCCAGTTATAAACAAGACTAATGCACCTCCTATAAGTATGAAGAGTGCACTGCTCACTCTTATATGCCACATAGCCCATGCATCGTGCACAATGTAAAACTGACAGCTGTTTTCAAATGCTTCCCTCTCAAGAAATACTCATAAACAAGGAGCCTGTGTACTGTGTATTCAAAATAAATATATAAGCAAACTATAATTATAAATTGAAAAATATGTAAGCTATTTGAATATGAAAAATGTACTGTCCTTGCAAGAAGATATATACAATATACATAAACCTAAAGTCTATACACCCTCTTCGTCTTACACAAGTGAGTGTCCTTGGAGCTCACAGTGATTCAGCAGCATTACAGTCAGTGCATTAAGGCTTTTAAATGGCCTTCTCCTTACTCTGTAAACCGCACACACACTCACACTCTCACACACTCACACATACACACACAATCTCACACGCTCACACTCTCACACTCTCACACTCTCACACACTCACACATTCACACATTCACACACACGCACACACACACACACACACACACACACACACACTCACACAGACACAATCAGACACTCAGACACACACTCACACACCAGTGCACAATACATGCATATAGGACCATATACAAAACACCAGTCGCTTGTGCATGCACAAACACAACAAATGTACACACCCGCACACACATACGTGGGAGAAGACAAGACAGAAGACAAAGAAGATCCTCACATGCAACACAAAGGCCTTTGGTGCTCACACCTACTTAAGACAAGACTCTCTCTCCCGCACACCCAGCAGTAGAGATTACAAACAGCGTTTGTGTGGGAACACTTGCTTTCAACAAATGTGTCCCCATTTGGGGCACATATTTCTACACTGACGGGTTTCTGGGATGGTAACGGTTTTAGAAACCGAATGCTTTAATTTCAAAAACATTATAAAGACTAGGGAACGTGCTGTGAGCATAATGTGCATCTTCTTTGTTCTTGTAGCATAAAGTAGTTGGAAAGACAGTTTCAACTTATAATCAGCGAGACTTTCTGACTGTACATGTCAATACAGGAGATATGAATTAGAGGTCCTCAGTCCCAGACAGATAGTGGTCACTGGAGGATTTGTAGGCTGTCTTTAATGAAGATATCATTTTTATTGTTTCTTTTCATGATGGTAGTAATTCAACTTTCCTCTGTACAAAAATATAACTGTGCAAACTTGCAACCTGGAGTGCATGTGTGTATATGTGTATATGCGTGTGTGCATGCGTGTGTGTTTCTCTTTCAAAAGTTTGAAGGAAGCTCCAATCCCTCCCCCTCCCACTGAACACTCTCTTGGCGGGGTGACAGAGAACAGAGACTGACAGAGAGGGCGAGAATGGAAAAATGTGTGAGTCCGATAAACATCATCAAGCTATCCACCATCTCGCCATGCTGTGAATGAAACAGATTCATTTTGCACACGAGCGACAACTGGAGGAGACTAGTGGAGCAGCAGCCAAGTGGTTACTGAGAGGAGCAATTCACACTTGAGATGGAGAAAACAGAGGAGGATTCACAAGGACACAACATCTCCAGAGCTCACTAGTCTTGCTTTTAAAGTCCCCACTACTTGCTATCCCTGCTTGTGAGTTTGCAAATTTAGTTTTTTTAAATTTCCCCAGCTGGTAGCTCCTGTGTTACTGTAAATTAGCATTGATATTGTCTGGCCCCGTTCTTTTCTGGTCTTTTCTGCTCTTTTCTGGACTCCGTGAAACCATGGTATACAGGCCATGGGTAAACACTGTTTAGTGTTAAACTGCCCTGAAAATGGTCAGTTTAACACTGAACATGGATTTTTTTTCTGGCGGGACCAGACCACTCACTAATAATAAATAATATGGGGCAGTGTTAGTGTTGTAAGGAAACCAAGAAGTATCATATGTATAAAAAAAATAAAAAAAATGGCTGAATGATTTGTTATTGATGCAGCAAACTTACAAAGAACCCTTTCCAAAACATTTACAGTCGTCATTGCTAAGTCACTAGCAGTGCGGTTACTGCTGAACCGGTCCAGCTACCACCTCTCATCCATAAAACTATAAAAACAGGAAATGTTCGGTGATACAGTCATCGCTCTTCCAATTTCAAAGAGTTTCAAAGATTAAATGAAGGTCAAACAGAATTTTAAGTGATTCACTTTCTAAAATGACAACATGACTACAGAGAAATTGTTCATCTTGTTTTAACAAGCGGAGGGTACTGGCTGTATAATTAATAATTACTGTAATGAGTACTGCAATATGCAGTTTTCAAAAAATGATTCATACCCTATGGCAGGTTAATACATTCTGAAGCTGGATTCTGCTCTCCATAATAATTCACATACTAACCCAAAAAAGGGTCTCTCGGTGGCGCAGCCTGTAGAGCACTGACCGCATGCTCATTGCGAGCCGCGACGTCGCCGGTTTGAATCTGACCGTTCGACAATTTGTCGCATGTCTTTCCCTCTCTCTCGCTCCCATTCTTCCTGTTTCTCTATACTATACTGTCCAATAAACGCTGAAAAAAGGCCTAAAAAATTTCTTTAAAAAAAAATACTAACCCAAAATAGAAGTGTGATTTAGATATGAGATTAATTATCCTATGTCACTATGACACAAGACAAGTTGTCTAACGTGCGTAGAAACGCACACACACACACAAACACAAACACATACACACACAGAAAAACAAACACACACATACAAATTGCTGTGTTGTCAGCTGACTAAGCACGGAGGAGACTATTAATACACACAGCTCCTGTCCAAACACTGGCCTTTCGTAGAGAATCTTCTGTTGGTCTCCTTTTAGGGCATGACAGGTTAACCTCAACATGGATACCCAGAGACCTGTCTGTTTCAAGCCCTTTTTCACAATAAATAGCAGCCCCTGTCTGGCCAAACTGGGTGACCTGTATCCACAGCCAAGACTCATGGGATATCCCACGTGCTCATGGCCAATGAACAGGGATACTGGCAGCCTGCCAAGTTCCATGACTTTCTTTCAAGATTTAGTCTCAATATAACATACAGCAGGGAATCTTACTCAAGAAAGTATCAACGTACAGTGTCTTTGTGTGTTTGCAATACCTGCCTACTTGTTCCCCTCCCCCCTAGCTTTTCTTTATGGATACAGTTTGTGGTTTTCATGGAAACATCTCAGTAGTGACCCGTGTGGAAGCGGAAAAGCAGAGAATAGGCATAGCTGAACCAGAAAATAGGTGTGGCTAAAGACAGACGTGGGCACCAAGGTCCGCCCGTACGTCTACTGATGGATCAAGGGTCAGTGTTTTATCGGGTTTTTATCAGAATAATTACTTCCCTCGGCTCCGATAAGCAATGTTTACAAACACTGTTCCCATGAGGTTCAGTGTGGGATTATGGGACTTGTGGTCACTGAAACTGTTGTTGTGAGACAACTGGCTGCGCTGTGGGAGTAGTCTGGTGTGACTGCGGTGGAGGGAGATGTCAGCCCTTCCTGTTCTCACTGTAAACACCGAAACAACAGCTCTGCATTAAACTGCTGCTGAAGATTTACAGCGCAGTCACTCAAAAGCCCGACTGTGAAGCCTAGCGTTATGGAAATTACGTGAGGGAGCGATACTGTCAGTTATTAGCAGCTGGCCAAGTTTGATACAGTAGCCAATTCCCTGTGGTAATTCTCGCTATATTTACACCCATATAAACAAAGTGGCTACACTGGTTTGTCAAGTTAAAACAAACAAACAAGTTAACAACAGTATCCCAACTGTATGCGTCAACTGTATCCCAACTGTGAGCAATGTTATGTCGGTTATATAAATGTATTCAAAGCTGTTAGAATTTTAATCAAGTTCAAGAACGAGGTGAATGTCGACACCGGATATTCAGGGAGCTGGAATATATCCCTTCTAGAGAATATATGTTCGAAATCTATTGATTAAACTTTTCAGCTATTTTAAAATGAAAAAAAAGGTTTTTTTTTAAAGAAATGATTAACATATGAAGGAAAATTTTTTCGTTTTACTAGTTGAATGTGACCTCAAATTTTATACAGCGTGTGGTGCCTTTTTTTACCGCAACACTATAGTGTGATTCAATTTTAAAACTTTAAACCAGTAGGCCTTCAGCACAGTGTATTTGTAATTTATTTGATGGCTCAAGTGTAGGCTCAGGCATCTTACAAGTTGACAGAACAGCAAGAGGTTCATGATTGGAATGTTTACAAGAGCGCACAATTCTTCATGGATCTAGCCCCTTTATGCACAGCTCGGGGAAAAGAAGCAGTGTCTGCTGAATGGATTTCTGAACCGCACGATAGTCTGTGACATAGCTCTGTGACCCAACTACAACTGCAACGGAAAAGGTTAAAAAGATGCCTTAAAACGTAATAGTGTGAAGATGAAAGTAATTTAGTGAATACTATGGCAATCAGCCAGCAATAGCACCAACTGTATAGCAGTCCACACCTCATAAAATCTGAGTGTTTCTAGTAAAATAAGAAAAGGCCTGAAACTTCGACTTATAGGAATTTCCATCAAAGGAACATGTTCTACACACAGGCACTAAAACCCCATCTGTTCGTAAACTGCAGAGATAATAAGATTTCAAGGCACGCTCACGGAAAGGGTGTGGGGGCAGCGTTCTGGGAGGGGGGGGGGATTGAGAGGGGCGTGGAGAGGAGACCCACCAGAGAACTCCCTCAGGGTGGGGGCCTTTTGATGTCCCTGTCCCAGACCGCAGACGCACACCTGTCTGTCCATCCCCATGCGTGCCTGAGAGCCTCAGCAAGTTCTCACTCAACCATTGAGTCAGATCAAAAATAAATAATTAAAAAATCTGTTTCTTCGAAGCCTAAAAGCTTCTTAACTTGTGCAAAGTGCAAAGATGCTCTGCTTCAGACACCGGGTGCTTTTCCTGGAAATAAGACCAAGCGTGCGCAGAAGGTTGCAGGTTTGTAGGAGGTTTCAGGGGAACTAAATGATTGGAATGCAGCTGCCACTAAGAGAACATTATTTACAATGCGCCGGACTCCACAGCCCACACCGTGTTTTACATCTGTGTGCCATGGTTTGAACACTAGGACTCTCAACAATGAGGCTATAACAAACAGAGTCTGAAAACGGAATAATATTATGTAATGTAGAATATTTTGACACCACGCTAAGTGGGAGACCGCTCTTTCACCCTCACAGTCTGGGTGACTTCCTTTAATGTCTCCTCTCCCAGCTGGGCTGGCTCAGCGCTAACCAATGATGTCACATTTTCCCAAACCTCCCATTACCGGGCCCATAACCCAACGGTGTCCACCCACAGACAGAGGAACGCCCGTGCCCTCGAGGAACAGACAAAATGTCATCGCACTGATCTCCTACCTGCTCTGCCTCCGTTTACCTCACAACCCACAACCAAGATGCAGGGGAAGAGGATGTGGGACACTTCTGTGTAAAGCCAATACACAATAACTAATGACCATTTTCTCAAGAAACACTAACTTAAGTTTCACAATGCTACGATAATCATTAAGCAAAGGAAAAGGCAAACTTTAATTCACATGTCTGCAAGATTGCAACATGCTGAAACAGGGTTCCAAAGCCAAACCTAGTACATTTCCTGTTGCGCAACACATCAATTACATCACTGTGTGAGTAAACTTCACCACTTCAGCGAAAGATAGTTTACTACACTGAGATCATGACATTATACAGAGGTACATACACAGGTGGTGTGTGTGTACGAGTGTGTGTGTGTGTGTGTGTGTATGTGTGTGTGCATGTGCTATAATGGGTTTTGTGAGGATTTGTCCACCCCTCACGCCCCCCATGAACACAGGGGAGACTGCTGTCCAGAAAAATGCATAGTCATCATCCCCCGGAGTGGATTCCAGCAGAATCAATGTTGTGAAAAAGAAATGTGATTTTGGACCCTCCATTTAGCCAATGCTGTATGTGTGGCTTCAGGCATAAAATGAAATCTCCCGTTCCGTGCCATTTCCTGCCAGCTTCTCACAGCAGATTATAAATAAGGCTGCAGTTTATTGCTGCAGGACGTTTAGCACTGTTTGTACAGCGGCCCAGGGCTGACCCGTTATGGAGAGCTAACTTGCCGAAAACAGAAGCACTGCAGCGTGTGAGAACCATTCAGTCTGCAC
This sequence comes from Conger conger, assembly GCF_963514075.1. Taxonomy (NCBI): domain Eukaryota; kingdom Metazoa; phylum Chordata; class Actinopteri; order Anguilliformes; family Congridae; genus Conger; species Conger conger. The sequence goes on from NC_083765.1 coordinate 11,951,867, forward strand.
CGCTATGTTCTGATTTTGCCGAGGAGGTTCTCCCTGCTCATGCCATGCTGTGTATCTCCCTGCTGCTAGTCAGGTTAGTCCCGGCCTCGCACACCCTGGCTCCAGAGTTATCATTCCCATTCTCTCTTACCTTGAGAAAGTAAGCCTAAGTATACTGCATCTACATCTAATGCATATGTCTCCCAATGGACTTCTGAATGACTGTTGAGTTTGTATCTGTTGTACACGGGTCTTCTTGCTGTGCTTTCCGAGCAAAAATCGTCCATTAAGGAAATGGACAATAAAACTGAATCAAAATATATATTACTAGGAAATGTATGCACCTACAGCACTCTTCCGTGGGAACCAGCATCAGGCTTATATGGAGGCTCCAATAAATCTATATCAGCCTAAAAAGCATCAGGGCCAGGAAATTGCACATCTCCTGCAGCCCAACACAGGGCTCAGTGCAGCCTTCCTTCAGGCAAAATCACGTAACAGCCTCTGAGCACAGCACAGAGGACAGAGCTGGAGTTCCCAGAGAATCCAGAAGCTCCCGCTCACCAATTATACCTGCGGTCTGCCCAATACCAGCCCTGCCTCCCCCAGAACCTTTCATTAGGCCAGTTTCCTCAGAGTCCACTGCAGCTGCAGCGTCCCGCCAAACAGAACCGCGACTCACGGTCCAGCGGACCCAAACCACGCTCGTCAGAGGGAACCCTCCCCTCCGCCCACCCGCTATTAGTGACTGAAAGCATCCTGGCTGCGGGACAATCCCTCTCACCTCGTGTGTAATTTAAAGACAGGAGCGCTACGGGGAGGTCTGTCACTATGCTGACTGTGTACAACAGAATGATCTGCTACTGCTCGGAGTGCTTTAGCGGCGTAATTCGGCTACCTCTGCCTCAGGATGTGTGTCTGTGCGTACGTAATGACACAGAGCCGAGCCAACCGCGGCACGTCAAACTCTGCTTGCTTGGAAGGAAACAAAAATTTCTCACGACATGCAAGTAAAACCTCACCGTTTCCTCTAAGGGTGATTAGCAAATCGCTTCACTGTAAAACGCTGGGAGCGTGGAGGAGCGGCGTGACTATGGTCCAAACGCTTCAGAGAAACTGTTAAACGGAGAGGGCCAAGGGCCAGGCAACAGTGAGGGGAGTGGGGGGCAGGGCTGGGGAGGGGGAGGTGGTGTGGGGGTGTAGAGGCCAGGTCAGAGTGGCATTGCTGTTGAATGGTGGTACAGTCGGGGTGTAGGCCAGGTCAGAGTGGCACTGCTGTTGAATGGTGGTGTGGTCAGGGTGTGGTAGTGTAGAGGCCAGGTCAGAGTGGCATTGCTGTTGAATGGTGGTGTGGTCAGGGTGTGGTAGTGTAGAGGCCAGGTCAGAGTGGCACTGCTGTTGAATGGTGGTGTGGTCAGGGTGTGGTAGTGTAGAGGCCAGGTCAGAGTGGCATTGCTGTTGAATGGTGGTGTGGTCAGGGTGTGGTAGTGTAGAGGCCAGGTCAGAGTGGCACTGCTGTTGAATGGTGGTGTGGTCAGGGTGTGGTAGTGTAGAGGCCAGGTCAGAGTGGCATTGCTGTTGAATGGTGGTGTGGTCAGGGTGTGGTAGTGTAGAGGCTAGGTCAGAGTGGCACTGCTGTTGAATGGTGGTGTGGTCAGGGTGTGGTAGTGTAGAGGCCAGGTCAGAGTGGCACTGCTGTTGAATGGTGGTGTGGTCAGGGTGTGGTAGTGTAGAGGCTAGGTCAGAGTGGCATTGCTGTTGAATGGTGGTGTGGTCAGGGTGTGGTAGTGTAGAGGCCAGGTCAGAGTGGCATTGCTGTTGAATGGTGGTGTGGTCAGGGTGTGGTAGTGTAGAGGCCAGGTCAGAGTGGCATTGCTGTTGAATGGTGGTGTGGTCAGGGTGTGGTAGTGTAGAGGCCAGGTCAGAGTGGCATTGCTGTTGAATGGTGGTGTGGTCAGGGTGTGGTAGTGTAGAGGCCAGATCAGAGTGGCACTGCTGTTGAATGGTGGTGTGGTCAGGGTGTGGTAGTGTAGAGGGCAGTGTGGACTCACAGAGGGGCAGGGCCTGACAGTGTGCAGAGGACTGGCAGTACGGAGAGTGTGACGGGGGACTGACGGAACATCTCTACCCCTGTCTGCTCAGAGCAGGCAGACACATTTAATTGGGCCATGCGGTGTATGCGATGACAGACGATCCCTCAGAGAATCAATCTGTTTCCAATTAGGGCAAGAGCTCCCCATTTCAGCTAAGAAATGTTACAGCGAAGCCATTTCAAATCCATGCCTATTAACTACTACAATTCTGCTTCAGTACCAAAAACCTTACGGAGGAAGGAGAGCTGATTGGTAGAAGCCAGTTAACTAATTTAAACTGAAAGGTAAACTGCAGGGCATTGTGTAAATCAGTGGAATCTATGTCATCATTACCTCCATATGGTAATATGAAACCACTTTGCAGAAACAAACTGCCTTTCCCTGTGAGGGAAACTTAGAAATTGTGTCATAATGCACTCTGTAAGCATACACAATACATAAATTAGACCAACATCATTTTTCAAAACGTTTCTGAAAATCAACATTCAAAAGAAGGATTACATAAGCTATAGGATGAATTGGGCCCCACTCCAACACATAACAAAGCTCAGTTCTTTCCTCGAATGGTGAAGTCCACCTGGCTTATGTAGCGGACAGGACTGCGTGAGTTTTACTGCATAAGCAGGACATCTGCTCAGGAAAGAACAGAAGTGAAAACTGAGACATTTGCAGTGAAAGAGAGGGCTAATTATTCCTCTCTTCTCCTTCCTCTACTTCTGGGAGACAGACAGCCCTTTTTCTTCCACAGACACATGTCAAACTTTAACCCAGTTCATTTTACCATCCTATCCCCAACTTCCTGTCTAGAAGTGGTTTCCATGGAGGCATGTGGAACCGCATGTTGAATGTCCCTGCCAGCCAAAATTGGTTCCATTATAGTTACCTGTCCAGGTTAGGCTTTGAAATGTTTCATATCTGCAGGACTATGTGTGTGTGCCTGTGAGTCTGTCCTTGTGTGTATGTGTGTGTGTGTGTGTGTGTGTGTGTGTCCATGCATGTCTGTGTGTGCATGTGTGTGCCTGTGAGTCTGTCCATGTGTTTCTGTGTGTGCATGCGTGTGTGTGCCTGTGAGTCTGTCCATATGCGTGTCTGTGTGTGCATGTGTGTGTGTCCATGCATGTCTGTGTGTGCATGTGTGTGTGTGTGTGTGTGTGTGTGTGTGTGTATGTGTGAGAGAGAGAGAGTGAGAGAGACAGAAAGAAAAGGGAGAGGTTTATATGTGTAACAGAGAGAGTGGAATATGCAGTATTTATATGTGTGAGTAGTGTATGAGTAGAGCAAGAGAGTGAAAGAAAATGAGAGAGAGAAAGCTCCACGTGGCAGAGAGCAGGCTGGCTTGAGTCCCACACAGGTGCAGTATCTATGGTGTAGAGCCAAATCTGAGCCGTATGTAGTACTCATTATCCACTGACCCGCAGTGACCTTTCTCTAATGGCTTACAAATGACTTCTCTGAAGGTGCATCATGCAAAGTTACAGCAGCATGCTGTCATACACAGCACACAAACTGTGAACAGTCTGCACACTGATTTCATATGCCTGAATGTAGCCATCAGTATTCTGTAGGAGGGCACAGGCAAAAAGAGAAAACCAGTAAAGATCTATAGGGAGGCTTTTCCCTCTGGGAGCTTCCATCAAAATGAAACTCTCACTGCCCAGGGTGAACAGTAGCAGAGCACATATACTCCCCAAATAATCGTAATCATAATAAATATCATCATGATCAGCATATGTGAATTTAATTTCCCCGCTGATTTCACTGCTTTGGTTCTGTGCTGTCAGACCACACCACATACGTGCATGCATAGATAATATATGCCACTGGATTAGCAAGGACCAATATTATAAGCAAACAAATCAATATGTATCAACTTAATGGTGGCTTTTTTCATCTTGGTGACCTCTGAACTCACTGCCAACATTCCCCATGTTCCTCTGTGCCACACACAATGACTGCATTCGCTACCTATGCATATTACCCACATTCTTCAGGGCCACACAGAGGTACTGCACTCAGACTACATTACCCATGCTCCTCTCTGGCACCCTGAGAAGGCCACGCTCATCAGCCCATTTTAATAATCAGAATTTTAATGCGAGAAAACCCAACACACACTTAGCATGTGCCATCAATCGACATCCATTATTCAAAGGCTTTCAAAGGACTATTAAAGCACCCTTCTTATTATTAGTAACCATTTTCAATTTTGCATCAATCGATAATTCAACCTATTCAAGCTGATACAGCAATAACCAGCCATAAGCTTGTCTATTCACTTCATCCCATCTGTATAAGACACTTCCCTTCCACTGTACTTTTGCCTCTTAATTCTATACCCACGTCTACATCTCACACCCAACCAGCTTGAACAGAGCCACTTGTCATTCCGTCACTGAACTCTGGACATTACGGCTATTATTGGAGTTTCAGTCTCTGAAGGGTAGCAGTGGAACACAAGCCACCGCTGGCACTGAGAGATAAATATGAATAAGATACTTGTCCTATCCTGTTTTGTCACGGATGCAAAGAGCATGGAAGCAGCAAACAAAACCGATAGCTAACCCCTCGGACTTAAAAGCAGGCCATTTAAAAAGGGAATGCACGCAGCCTTGTTACTGGAGCTGTGTAAGTCATTTCTGCCCTAAAGATTTCCAGATGTGGGCCGGCTGGATGTATGAGAGAGAGGCTTTTGTGCTGTGGAGAGGGCAGTCCGACTGCCAAGCGCTCCCTCCTCCCGACGCTGTCACGCTCAGCCAGGACCAGCCTCACCACGGGGAGAAACGGGCCTACACACACACACACACACACACACACGTGCAAAGCACCCAAACACACGCAACTCACCCACAGCGCAGACCCTAAACAATGAAACGTGCCTCAGGGCCATCGTATCCAATCACAATGAGAAAGGACATAAACACGATTACTACTACCGCTACAAACCTCCCGGATAGACCAGGCTACAGATGAGCCTCAGGTTTATACGGAGTTATGCACTTGTGTGTTTTATTGATTTCAGGCTAAAAGAAAGCCGGCATGAAGCTAATTGCTCTGAGTGGATTTAGAGCTCATAAACACAGCAGCAGTGATGATCTTGCTGAAAGCTGATTCGAAAACTACGGAAGTCTATGTGATGTGCATGTCTGGCAATAGATGAACGCCTTGGCACTAAACGTACACATATCAATGCTAGTTCTGTTTAAACTCTTCACTAATGGCAGGAGGCAGGCTCATGTGAAATCGATAGTGCGGCCCATTTAATGGCAGACTGATTGGCCACTGACAGCATCCAACTCAGCCATGATCCAACTCAAAATCAGTGCACATCTTTCACACGCACACAAACTCTGTATCTCCAGCATTTTCACATTAAGAAAGGTTCTCCCCATTAAAAAAGTGTGTTAAAATCAATAGTGGCCGATGAGCCACAGAGTGAGAAGACAGAGACCATCGTTCCTAAACCTCAGTTTAAATGGTGCTCATTGATCAACTGGCATGCCCATTTAACTAAGAACCAACCAACAGCAGATAATTACATTTTCTAGGACTGCATTTAGTTCAATTACCCCTGTGCACTTTCTCATTTAGGGAAAAAATGGGTTCTTATTTCCTTGTTATAATTACTGTTATTCCATGCAGCCTACAGTATTATTTTTGTCTTGTGAAATGCACAAAGGTTTCATAATAGTACAGCATTAGACAGGTTCAGAAAAAAAGAAAAAGGATTCAGCTGCAGATGGCTCATCCTTGCAGCAGCCACTGAGAGCATTTATCATGAAAAACAACTTATACATGCAGGGTGGATGAATGTCAGCTCACACGTAGATGACCTGAGCCTGTCTGTGCTCAAAGGCTGCAGGGGAATCGGACTGTGCTGTTCTCTGTGCCCTTTCAGAGTCCGCCAGGCAGGATAGCCGAGCCACGCCCAGCGTTTCCGGGGCGATGAACACCGAGGTGCAGATGAGGGGGGGGTCTGTTCCGCCCCCCCCCCCCCCCCCACCTCGTTCTCCAAGTTTATTTATTTCTCATTAGTGGACAGCTTTGCTCAAAAAAAAAAGTTCAAACAAGAACAAAGGGCTTTGTGTTTCTGCGAAAACCTCTGTTTGGACTGCTGTTGGCAGGCCACAAACAAACCCTAATTACAATGTACAAACACTGGCTTACAGTACAGTCAATAAACAGCACTGAGAGGAAACTGCGGACGGCAGAATGAGCAGGGTGTGCAGGGCTTAAAGCCCAGGGAGTGGAGCAGTTACAGGTGAAGAACTCACTTAAATCAAATAGAGACACTTCTGTCCAGCAGCATGATACAGATGTTATCCTCCCCAATCGCCACTAATGTGTACAACAAGGAGGGATACTTGGCCCTGATTCAAGTGCTTTAGAGTATACACACAGAGCGCATCCTTACGCGTTACTCCTCCCAAAAACATGAGTCATCCGCACATCCCCGAAATGACCAATTCACAACGCTGTCAGTATCATTCCTAAGGCTATTACCATGACATCTGTGTTTAACAGAAATCTGTATCTTTACAGGAATTGCTTTCCTGTCTACTTCTTAAGTGTACCACTGAACACTTAATGACAGTATTCCAGTTCAATGCCCTTAACCACTGCAATGTCACAGAGTATTTCTACTAAAACTAAACAATGTAATAACAAAAGTAAACAATGTCTGACAATGTGCTTATTTAAATAGACACAATAGAATACCCGGTATCCCATACCAGACAAAGTCTACCCATGCAGTCCATTAAGCAATGTGTTGTTTTTTAAGCTCCTGTGTGCAGCCTACACAAACACTACTCTCACAACACTCAAGACATATACAAGACTACTCTCTCACACACTCTACCTGAAGTATGCTCAATGAGAATATTTATTTAAATCGAGACACATAATACTCTCATTATACTCAACACTAGATACACTCACTGGAACACGACTCTCTTTGAATAGAGCACACTTTAAACAGCCTCTATACATTTCAATATCGAATAACCCTGTGCACAAGGGTTCTCCTCGTCCCTGACATGTGTGACACAATCATTTGGCAAGAACAGTGCAGCGTTTTTAGCCTTCACATATTCATCCAGTTCGTATCTGCCTTCCAGCCAAAAAAGGCTGTCACATTTTGCCCGAGCCTCCTCTAAAGGAATCCACTCTGGGCCGGGTCCAGGTGGAACGCCTATGCTATATCCCGCGGGACAGTCGCTTGCGTGTTGGGACACGAGTGAGCGAGATCGTGTAGACGCCAACAGAAGTTCGTTTTGGATTGTTTTGATAAGAGCATGCCTGCATACATGATTAAATCAAACCATATATTTGAGTAAAAGCAGAGGCGACAGAAAAGAAGCGTGGAATGGCAGCCCTGCTAATCACAAAATGATCTTCCAGTAAACAAAAGACAGTCAACTAAGAAGAAAATACACAGCTGAGCATTGGGGACTAGGGTATAGACCAATGCTACCTGCTACCTGAAAAATGTGATCAAACACACCATTTTAATTACATTCTGGAATGACATTTATTTTACAATAATAATAATAATAATAATAATAATAATAATAATAATAAAATACACTTCTCTATCTGGTGTAGCCTACTAACTAGAGATGTTGCACAAAGGTATAGGGGTTGTCTGAATGCACATATTTGGCATGTAAACCTTGCAGAATGTATCACACTATAGTTTCTTACCGTTGGCGTTCTTTCCGCATATCAGGTGCTCATAGTGCTGCAGGACTCCCCAAAGTTCGGCGTCGTTATTTATGACTCCGTCCAACATCTCAGCCGTCACCTGCCGACTAAGCAGTTCACCGTCTGCGCTCTGTCGCTCGGACATCAGAACCCTTGCTCCAACTTCCTCCACCAGGCTCTCCATACAAGCGGTCAAACAGATGGCTGCATATTCGTGGATGCGCACTGAGACGCGAGTGTCCACCATCCAGCGGAAGAAACGTCCCACGGAGAAAGTGAGTCCGCAGCGGGCTGACTTACCTTTGCGCAGCCGCTCGCCAGCGCTCATGCTGTAGAACGATATCGCTTTCACCGCGGCCGACACGCAGCTCTCCGCCAGCGCCCAGCTGAGCACCAGCCGGATTGCACTCTGAACTTCGAATCGGGAGCAACGGCAGTGCATGACACTCAGCCGCTGGGCTTCTCTCGAGATCCGGATCAGAGCTCTTCGCAGCAGACTGGAGAGCCTCCGGATACACTCGGTGGAGAAAGCGGGTCCTTTGCCCGCGACTTTACGTAGGATTTTCCCAACCTCCTCGTCCGTCCAGGGGAGCTCTTCTAGGTCTGGCAAACGGGGACACTTTAACAAAATATCCTCCGGATCCTCAGGCAGCGCCGCATTTACTGTGTCCCAACTGTTGTTTCTGCTGTTCATGGAGCCGGAGAAATACCACCAGTTGCCCCGGTGCGGAGCAGTCATGAACGCATGAGAGTTGGATTTTGAGGAGGACAGGCTCAAGGATTTGCAAGAGTCTCCTGCCCCGTATCCCGAATCCAGAGTCAAATCCTCAAGAGTCTTCATATTGGAACTGTTCATCCCGTCCTGCAGAAATGTCCAGCGACAGCGAAGTGGAAAACTGACGGTTTTGTTATTGTTCTACCTCCCCCTTACCATCCTAGTTGTACTTCACGCAGGTATTAATTACGGTAGATTGTTACGAAGATAACTTTAGCAATGTCCTATTAAAATGTTCTTTATTTCATGAATAGTCTATGAATGCTGATTTAATGTAAAACACATTATCCATTCGTACGGTGTATTCCGTATTGCTATAACCAAAACATAAACACTCGATTCTCCAAGAGTCAACCGTCTTTCAAATTCAGTTTAAACAGTTGCACACGTACCTCACGTTGTGGAGTCCTAGATGTCTAACGCTGCTTGTATGGAGTGTGGGAAGCTGCCATTCCAGCGCAGGACTTTCCAAGAACCAATCAGGAGTTAACTGCGTTATTGGAGCCAATCAGAGCGACAATTTCAGAGTACACCAAAACTCTTGTCATTAGCATCATAAACTTTGGTAAACATACGTGGGCTAACGTAGAGTTGTTTTAATATAGGTTTAATTAACGGATTAACTCAATACATTTATACCATTTTTTTATTTCATCAACATATATAATTTAGAAACCCCTTTTTTATTTTATTTATACATTTGTAACTACTGAGTTGATTTTTTCTTTTCGTCATTTAATATATGATTATAATAATTTCTTATTTAGCTGACACTTTCAGTTGATTAGATTAAGTAGGGGACTATAATATATGATAAGCTATAGCATGACATAAACTGACTGCGTTCAGTCCATCCGATTTTGTATTCTTGTAGTCTTCAATTTATCAAACCTGATTCAAGTCACTGGTTGCCCTCTTGTGGCAATATATAGAACGCCATCAGAAGATAAAACAGGCGAGAGACTAAGATGTGTGTGTATATCATAAAATACTGTATGTTTTCAAACATGGGGGTGGCTGAAAGCATGAAAAATCAACCCCAGATTTTAGCTTAAAATTTTATTTCTAAAAAAGGAAAGTAAAATCATAAACCAAAATACATTACATTCGTTAAACTTTCTACAAAACAATTTCACAGAAATTATCTTTAAACAGATTCAGAATATCCTTGCTTTTGTGTATATTCATATCTATCATTTTGTAAAGAGGCAAACGCCTAGCTGTAGATAAAGAATGTGTACACCATTCTTGGGAATGAGGTTTTGACATTCTTCAATCTTACTCAATAATATAGAATTATATAAATTGTGTTTGTGCATATACACACTGAAATGTAACCACTTTAGTATTTGCCTTAATCTATATTACACTGAGAAACATGAACAATACATTTCAACAGCAAATCATCAGGTAATGACCGCACAGCCTACGCTAACAGGGCTCAGCATTCAGCAGGCTCAAACCCCGCTGCTCCCCACACACACCCTGCCTCCGTATTTCTAAGCGGCAGGAGCTGAACCTTTGTTTAATAAGGATGTTAACAATTTCATTATTTTAATGTATATAACCTGTTTCGTGTTCTGTAAATACTTTATCTTTGTTACTGTCCTTGTGCATCCGTTTTGTTCTGCCTTCTTTAAATACTGTCCTTTCATTGAACCTTGTTAAGCACCTTGGGCTCCGGTAAGGCAGTGTACAAAAATATTACTATTAATATTCTGAATAGTATTATTAATAGTATTATTATTATTATATTCTAAAATAGATTTTCCTTGTCTATGTGTCCCTTAGAAGTTCAACTTCCTCTGACAGAAATCAACCAGAACCCCTCAGACCTCCCTGCCAGCCTGACAGGTGTGCTACCACACTTCCTGTCCGTCATCAAGCTGTGCTTTCCAATGGAGTGCAGCCACACCTGCAGCTTACGCGGGAAAAATCAGGGACACAGCGAGCCAGGGATCTCACACGACAGCCAAAGAGCCCTGGAATTATCTGTCCGCTTGTATTGTATTGGGGGAAAGCATACACCAAATCACCATCAGAGTGAGCGAAAGCTGGAGGGGTTATGTACTGTAAGGCTAATCCCAAGCACAGACTAGACTCTGCAGTCTGGGCGCTGTAATAACCGAGCACCAGTGACAATGTCAGTGTTCACCCATTCAAAAAAAACATTTATGTATACTCCCGTCTGTACACCTACGTCTGAGCTGTTCACTTTTAATGCAATACAAAACATTTAAAGTTCTGTCTACAGAGCACAGACCAATGTCACAGAATAAAGAGATACAGCCCTCTGCTTTCTATACTCCAAATACAGCGTCAGAAACATTAGCATTTTTACTTTTTATGTGGCCTGAACGCCTTGGATGTTATATTCAAAAAAGCTTTTCTCCTATTTTGTAGAAAACAGATTACTCTTTTTTGAAAAACACAAAACTAAGAATACGTGTCCGGCTTTACATTCCCTCAGTGCCAAACGGGAAGCAGTTTAAATGTCCTTCCTGCCGAGAAGCGAGAAGTGTTTCTCCTCCGAGTTATTTGCGGGAAGGACGGAGGCTGAATGCGCTCCCGGCAGCCACAATAAGCCGCTGTGTCCCAGCGTGGGGTCCTCGGAGCGGACTGAGCTGTCCTCGCAGGATGCCTGCAGCGCTGAGGCAGCCTCTGGGCTGGAGGTCCTCCAGGATCGGGGGCGTCAGCAGGGGGCAGCGCTATCCCCTGGGGCTTCTCTTCATCGGCGCGTTCCACATGCCTCGCTTGGAGTGATAGTAGTGGAAGAAGTTCCGCAGTCTCAGGCGCTCCACCTCCAGACCGTGCTGAAGGACTCTGCGAGAGCAAGCACAACAGCACAGCTGAAACAACGCTGCATACTGACAACATTGTACTCAAAAAGCACGGCTATTCTGGACACTGCACTCTAAAGACTGTATGTCAGTGGCAGGTAACCCGGTTCACTCAGTGTTCGTGATCCTTCTGGTTTTGTTCCATCTGAGTTTAATCACAAGAGCCTGATGGATTATTCAGTCTGAGCCTGAAAGGTGAGATGCTGCGTACCCCCATCACATTGCTACATACATTCATTACATGCATGTACACTTATATGCATAGATTAATGACACCTAGGTTACACCTTGTTTTCATAGAGAAAAAAAACAGGAACATATCTGCCACCCTCAGGTTGCCTATCCAGTCTGTATGCTAAAACGCATTCATAAATATTACCCTCAAACATCACACTCTAACAACCCTGCACTCTGAGCTGTAATGTGGAAATAGACAGTGAGTCAGCATTATGTTTTTATGTCAAATCTGCTGGAGCACACAGGAACCTGCACAGGTCCACAGTAGTAGAGAGCCTTTCAGCTGGGGCTTGTCTAAGAGCAGAGGGAAGCCTGTTTCCTCCCCTGTTTTAGCACTTGGGTCCCTAACTTTTGTACCTGCACTTCGGCTGGTCCCTGTTTTTGGATAGCCCACTCTTCTGTCCATGTTTCTGGGGAGACCATGCTTACCTCGGTACCCGTTTTTGGGGTACCCAGACTTCTGTCCCTGTTTGTAGGCATATTTTGGTCCCTCCCTGTTTTGGTGGTATGCATGCTATGGTTTCTTCTTGTTTTTGGGGTACCCACCCTCCCTTTTCTTGGCGTACCTGTCCAGCAGTTCCCAGTCCTCTCCGCCCCACCGGTCCTTGAACTCTTCTGTGTTCATCCCGCCAACCGTGTCGAAATCCGACTTGTATATACCAAACAAGCCAAACCCGTTTACCTCCCAGTACCCTGGAAACAGCAGCGAGAGATGGGACATGCACAGGCAATTCTGCTTTCACAATCTTCTGCATACACTACAAATAGCGTAGCTTACTCTTGAGCGGGGCTGTGTGTGTGTGTCTCATAATCTATGAACTGTGTATAGATTAGTCTAGATACTGTGTTAATAATGTAGTTTGTATAACTGAATTGTGTGTATAGTGTATTATGTAAAGTGTGTGAATAATGTAGAGTTTGTATGGTATGTATCGTGTATATACTGTATAGTGAATTTAGTGTGTGAATACTGTAGAGTGTGTATTGTGTATAGTTCATGGTTGGTGTATAGTGTGTAAGGCATGCAGGGTGTATGCAGTGCATTACTGTGTGTATACTGTAGAGTGTGTATAATGTCTATAGTTTATGTGTGGTGTATAGTGTGCAAGTCATGCAAGGTGTATGCAGTGCGTTACTGTGTGAACACTGTAGAGAGTGTATAATGTGTATAGTATATGTGTGGTGTATAGTGTGTAAGTCATGCAGGGTGTATGCAGTGCGTTACTGTGTGAACACTGTAGAGAGTGTATAATGTGTATAGTTTATGTGTGGTGTATAGTGTGTAAGTGCGTTACCGTCAGGCTCTTTTGGAGAGCTCCCGCAGCTCAGTCTCATGACGATGGGGGCGAAGGCAAGCCGGCCCTCCACACAGTGCTTCCTGATGCTCTCCAGGATGTTGAACGGGAAGTGGATGTGCAGGTCACACAGGAACACAATACTGCGACTGTCCTGAGAAACACACACACACACACACACACACACACGCTTATATATGTACTCATGCATGCTCACAAACACACACAAAATTATTCAGTCACACTGAGTATCAAACCTCAACTAAGTGCATATTTTCTTTTCTCTACATAAACAGACATAAGGAAGCTGTGTGTGTGTGTGTGTGTCAGAATGAGAGAAAGATTGAGAGAGGGAAAGAGAGATTGAGAGGGTGTGGGGGGGGGGGGGGGGGGGGGCGTGGAGAACAGTGACAGAGTAGTTCAGGGATCATGCCCACCCTCCAGGGCCCGGGACTGAGAGGGGACTGTGTCTGCAGTCACAGTGTAATTAATGAGTTCTGCGGCGCTTTGCCCAGCACTGCACACAGACTGACAGGCTGGGGCCTGTGAGACAGGCCTGCGTCTCCCTGGGCCAGTGTTTACGGCCACGCTGGCATTTGCCGCGTCCTTATCGGGCTTGACCGCAGTGAGGACGGTGAGTCACCGCACGCCGCACCCCTGTCTGAGCTCACTCACCTCGATGGTGTCCACACCCATCTGCAGTCCCGCCGAGCGCTCGAAATGACCCTCACGCCTCAGGTACTCGTACCTGCCCAAACACAGCCACACAAAATGACCCTCACGCCTCAGGTACTAGTACCTGCCCAAACACAGCCACACAAAATGACCCTCACACCCCTGCCCAAACACAGCCACACAAAATGACTCTCACGCCTTAGGTACCAGTACCTGCCCAAACACAGCCACACAAAATGACCCTCACACCCCTGCCCAAACACAGCCACGCAAAATGACCCTCACACCCCTGCCCAAACACAGCCACACAAAATGACTCTCACGCCTTAGGTACCAGTACCTGCCCAAACACAGCCACACAAAATGACCCTCACACCCCTGCCCAAACACAGCCACGCAAAATGACCCTCACACCTCAGGTACTCGTACCTGCCCAAACACAGCCACACAAAATGACCCTCAAACCTCAGGTACCAGTACCTGCCCAAACACAGCCACACAAAATTACCCTCACGCCCCTGCCCAAACACAGCCACACAAAATTACCCTCACGCCCCTGCCCAAACACAGCCTCACACCTCAGGTACGAGTACCTGCCCAAACACAGCCACACAAACGTGTGATGCATATTAACACTGAGTTTGGGTTTAACAAGTGCAACCACAAACACATGGCTATTTCTTATGAACTTATTAGCTGTGGTTATGTTTGTGTTAACTCAATTATGACACCAGTGTAATTCAATAACTTTATAACATACTGTAACTGTTCATTCGACAAACAGAATGTAACACACAAATCTGTACAGTTGCTTCCATGTGATACAAAACATTTACATGGAAAACGTTCTCCATATATCACTGTAATTAAAAATTAAAAGTCATTCCATACATTACTTGAGCAATGGGTTTTTTTGCGGTCATTGAGAAGAACTCACCTGGGCACCTGGCTGTCCCTGAGGGCCTGTTCCACGTCCATGTCTTCACTCTCAAAGTCCACGATGATGATGCTGAAGTTGTCGTCCTTGGTCTCGAGGTGAAGGAGCTCCATGTCTGCGATGAACTGCTGAACCCACCGGGCCTGGTTCTTCACTGCGGAGACACAGAGAATCCAGCTTCAGCATCACAATGAATCAGTAACGGGGCTGAATTATCAATATGGACAGAACTCAGCTACTTTAACGGGGCTGATTTAGAGACACATGTAGCAGCTACTGGAACATGACTCATTGAGAGACACAGCTATCAGCTAGTAATGAATACTGATGTCACCGCAACCAAGAGAATCCCGTAAAAACACCTGCATGGGCCCTGTGGCTGCTGGGATTGGGTGAAAACAGAAAGAGTTTGGTGGTCTCCTCTGAAGAACACGTGTCGTGTTTGCTTTTGTTCAAGATGAACCAGTAATAATTCAATTGGAAACACTATTACATCAAAATTGATAAATTGTAGCACTTTAAATTAATTTCAGCTTTTCGGCAGTTAGAGGGATTGATTGATTATTCAATTAAGCACCCAAGAGCACTGAGAGGTAATGAAGCCGGGAAGACAGAGCGTGAGCACAGACACACACAGAACTGCAGTGCCTGCGATAGGCTAGAACTACAGTAATGGCTGCCAATATGATGCACACCATATTACAGGTCTCTAAGATATCTGTATTTATATTACACTTTTACATTACATTACATTACATGAATGGCATTTGGCAGGCACTCTTATCCAGAGCGACGTACAGTTGATTAGACTAAGCAGGAGACAATCCTCCCCTGGAGCAATGCAGGGTTAAGGGCCTTGCTCAAGGGCCCAATGGCTGTGCGGATCTTATTGTGGCTACATCGGGGATCAAACCACCGACCTTGCGGGTCCAAATCATGTACCTTAACCACTACGCTACAGGCCGCCCCACTTCAGTGAGGAAGGGCTCTAAGGGCTCTAGGTGCGGCCTGTAGCGTAGTGGTTAAGGTAAATGACTGGGACACGCAAGGTCGGTGGTTCAAATCCCGGTGTAGCCACAATAAGATCCGCACAGCCATTGAGCAAGGCCCTTATCCCTGCATTGCTCCAGGGGAGGATTGTCTCCTGCTTAGTCTAATCAACTGTACGTCGCTCTGGATAAGAGCGTCTGCCAAAATGCCAATAATGTAATGTAAGTGCCCGGCTCCTGTGCCCAGCTCCTGTGCCCCTCTGCCCAGGACCCACCTGGCACCACGAAGTGCACCATGACGTCGCGACTCCAGCGCAGCGAGGAGGGCTGGCACAGCAGGGGCTTGACGTAGGCCGTGCCCCCGGGCGTGGGGCTGCCGGGGCTGCTGGGCCGGGGGGCAGCGGGGGCGGGAGGCCCCGGGCTGGAGGAGGGGGCGGGGGAGGCAGCGCTGTCCTCCAGGCTGTCCTCCGCCCGGCCCTGCTGCAGCAGCAGGTACACGTACTCGGAGAGGTGCACCACCCGCTTCCCCCTCTCCATCAGCTCCAGCTCCACCAGGTACCTGCTCCCCCGCACAGAGTCCCTGCGCTTCTCCACGTTAATGATGCGCAGGAGCGTGTAGATCCTGAGAGAGAGGGGGAGGAGAGAGAGAGAGAGGAGAGAGAGGAGAGAGAGGGAGAGAGGGAGAGAGTGGGAGGGGAAAAGGAAGAGAGAGAGGGGGGAAGGAGAGAGAGGAGAGAGAGGGGGAGGGGGAAAGGAAGAGAGAGGGACGAAGTAAGAAAAAGGGAGGAAAGAAGGGAGAAAGAAAGAGAGCAGAAAGAACAACAATGGAGAGAGATAGAGAGTGGGAGACAGAGGGAGACAGAGGGAGACACAGACAGACGGATTGTGCGTTTAATACAGGCATGCTCAGTCAGAAACACTCCCACAGCTGTCAATCTCAATCCTGCAGAGGTCTTGAAAACCACTACATTCACAGGCAGGTCAAACATGGCCAAAAGCAAGGCCTTTATATCCAAAATATTCGAGCACAAGGAAGTTGAAGTTATTTCAGAATAAGATGGTATTATAGGTGTCTCAGTCATAGTGAGGGCAAATGTGAACCTGTCATTGAACCATGCTAACATATCTGCATCATTCAGCCAAACTGTGCTCTTTAAGAGCTGTTGAACCAGTGGGCCACCTTCTCTATGCATGACTGGCACTGTGAGATAATGACTGATGACTTATGGCACTTGATAGCAACATTTATAAACAAATAAAGGCTTGTTTCAGATAGGGCTTTTCCTTAAGCTGCACTGGACAGACGCTGAAAGGCAATAAAATCGCTCCCTGCTCGCAATAACGCACTGAACAGTTCTGGTTCTGGCCATACCTGTTACTATAGGGACCGCAAACCTGACCCTGCCTGTTGCTATAGAGACCGTGCAGGCATTATTTAAACTGACAGATGACTGACGGAGGTGCTCAGTGCTGAAGAAAAGTGGATAAGTAATTTTATCAGACGAAAATAAACCCAATCCCAGGAGAGATGTTTAAGGTGCCAAACCGTGAAAACTCTGAGTGCTACCCAGCAGGACCCGGGGCTGCATCAGAAGCGACAGGCCTTTCATGTTGGGCTAGACGCTGCGCCCGGTGTCTGATATGATCTCCAGATACGAAAATACAGACCTGCACAGTGAGCATGAGCTGATACTTAACGAACAAGGCACCTTCATTGCGATATATTAATAAGATCCTCATCTTCATGTTAGCAATTTGCATAAACTGTGGTACGTTATATTTATGTGTGAATGTGAATGATATGTGTGTTATTTCTTCATTCGGAGAGACTCTGAACCCTTGTGTGCCCTGGATCTCAGACTGACTACTTCCCTGTCTGTGCTCTGCACTGCAAAAAAACTAAAAGAATGTCTCAAGGAAGCAGTTTAGTCTTATATTTAGACTTACAATCTTAACACTATTTTGGTAATTGTCATGAGGTGAGACAATTTGCCAATGTGGTAAGAAAATTTCACTTTTTCAAACAGTAACTTAAGACAAATCTGTATTTTCAACTTGAGTGAAAAAAGTAAGAATTTAAGTCTTATTACAAGACTAAAACACTTGTTAAGACAGACATGTTTGCAATGTGTAGAGTGTGAGATCTGCCAAATGCCTATAATGTAAAAAAATCTTTTAGCTCATAGAGCTGGGAGCTGGTCTGAATTGGTCACCCAGCTAGCAGCTTTTTTAAAAACCTAGCTTGAGCGGTTTTTACCCGCCGTTGCGCTCGTTGAGCTTCTCCATGTACTGTGCGAGCAGCTCCACCACCTCGCCCTCGGCCAGCTGCAGGTTCCCCGACACGTTGCAGCGCAGGTCGTTCCAGTCGGAGCGCAGCAGCTCGAAGTCCATGCTGTTCACGCTGAACGTGCGCTGCCAGTTAATGCTGTCCTCCGCCCACCCGGGCCGGGGCTCCGCCTCCTCGTAGCTGTAGTCCGAGACCCCGCCCTCCTCCTCCTCCGGCCCCGCCCCCCGCGCCTCCTCCTGACCCAGCGAGGTGCTGACCTCGGAGGTCCGGATGTAGGAGGTGACTCTGGTGTCGGTAGGCGAGGTTAGGCCGGTGGGCGGAGCCGGCGGGCTGGATGACGGAGAGTCTCTGCGATTGGGCGTCGATGTGACCGCGCCCCTCCTGCTCTCCCGCCTGCCCCTCAGAGGCTCCTCCCTCCGGCTGTGAGGGAGTCGCGCCCGCTCCGCCCCCTGGCCGGGCCCAGCCCCGCGGGGGGACGTCCTGCTGAGTCTGAGGGGGGGTTTGGGCCACAGCTGCCGGGCTGCCCCCAGCCCCCTGCCCCCCCGCCTCCTGGTCCCCAGGTTCACCAGTCTGGTGCTTTTACCGTTCTGGTACAGGAAGACCCCTGGGAAGACCTCCCTGGGCAGGTGGGGGGTGGTGCCCCTCCTGCCGCCGGACGGGCGGGGCCGTGTGATGTAGACCTTACTCTCCTTATTGGGCCGTGGTTTGGCGGGGCCGCGGGCCTTGATGGCGGGGCTGCTGAGGACCTGCCTGGCCCTGCTGGTGAGGGCGGAGAGGGAGCTCTTGTGGGGGAACAGCAGGGCAGACTTGCTGAGTTTGGGGGGAGTCTCCACGCCCCCTCTGCTGCTGGGCTGCGCGGTGCGGACCCAGGAGAGGGAGCGGGTGAAAGGGGCGCTGGGAACACGTGACCCCGGCGTCTCCGCTTCCTGCTGCTGCTCTCCCAGAACGCCCCTGCGCTCCGTGGGGTCCCTGGTGCTCCCCTCCCGCCGCTCCCTCGACTTGAAGGCCAGCACATCTCCTTCTTCCTCCTCCTCTTCCTCAGCCTCCCGGGTGACCGGGGTCAGGAGGGCGGGCCTGTGGGACGGCCGCGGGGCGGGGCTGGGTCGGCTGCCGTTCCTCCTGGCCCGCTGCGAGTCCACCGGTATCGCCTCGTCCTCCGGGTCCTCCCCTTCCTCCTCCTCCAAGAAATCTGGAAAGGAGAGCCATTTTTCAGTGACACTAACGACAAGGCCCCTGGAAGCAGGGGCGGCAGCCCTCTGTGATTAACGCCCGAGCCTCATCGGATGCCTCAACATGGCCGGTATTTATGAGGCGCTGCCGGGGCGGGAGGGAGAGGGAATGCGCTGTGAAACCGAGCTGAGACACGTCCCTGTCATGCCTCATCTACCCCCCCCCCCCCCCCAGTCAGGGACAACGCACCATCTGGGTTTGGGAAGAAGACGGGCTGCTCATCCTCTTCCTCATCCATCTTCATGTATTTGTAGAAGCCAAACCTGTCAGACAGGAAGCAGGCAGAGGCAGCGCTGAGACGACGGCAGGTGACAGAAAACCCCGACTGCAGGTGCTCTAATTGTGAACGCGACAGGGCCGGCGCTCCACAGAGCCTGCAGAAGCCACTAAACCCACTGAGCCTCAGTGAACTCAATAAACCGCAGTAAATCCAGTCAAGCTCAGGAAATTAAGTAGCCTCACTAACTCTACAGAAGTTAAAGTCCCACGTGTCCTTGAACAGTCCTGTTCAAATTATTGCCGTTAAGTGATTGCATAAACCCTGGATAGGACATCATTGTTATTGCTACGCTACGCCTGTGCTATGGATTTACCTTGTGTTGAGCACAATAAAGCCACGAAAGTTCGAGAAAAACTTCAAAGCCATTAAGCCATTTCATTCTAACACATAGTGATTCATAGTTATCCCTGATAAATGAAGGCATTGCACGGAGTGCTTACTTCTCAAGGTAAATTGGTGACTCTCTGTAGAAGCACTTGTTCTCTCTCTCCATATGGGTAAGTCGGGTGAAGTCATTGGGATAGACGAATGACAGGTACACCTGTGTGTATGGGACAGAAAGGGAAGAGCACAGCATCATAAGAGCAGTGCAGTGAGTGCATCGCTGCATTCGTCCACAACTCATACAGTATTTATGCAGTATATGTATACAGCCCATAAGATCATCTTGTGATGAATTGCCAACAACAAATTAAATCAAATATTCCAATAATCCAATATCCACAATATTCAGAGTTTGTACATATTCACACAGACACAGTAAAAATGTCCTTGGTAAAACATAATAAAACTGAAATACTGACAAACAGCATTGTAATTCTTAGTACATGTTGCAATGACAGGATTTTGTCCAAAGGGGGCAATAGCAGCCTGATTTGAAGACCTACAAAGAGGCCGAACAATGGGTAAAGAGGATAGATACGCTCCTTAGTATTCAGATATCTAGAGGACTCTGCTCTTATCTTACAAAAGCGCCAAGTGGCTTAGTCTTGCCATTCTGTTAGAGCTCAAAGACATTTATCCATGCTCTGTGAGAAACCGGCTGCAAAGGAATTAACGGCAATAAGGTATGTCATTTGATTTAGCTGCGAAATTATTTGTAAATGGAAAGTGAATATATGCATAAATCTCCTTTCCTATTCACACATGATTCTCAGGCATGCAATCATGTACACATAATTTATTTTAGAAAACAAAGATGTGTGAAATTTGAGAAAAGGAGATGGTGTGTAGGTTTAATGAGAAAATCACAGGAATACTTCAGACGCAAAGGAACATTAATTCTAATTGGTTGTTTCCTACTGATATCACCCTCTGAAATTACGCAAATAAATTTGAAGTACTACATCTTTAGACATATCATTCAGATGGGAACCTAAGTATGATTTATAAAATCAGTGACATTTAATGATCTTCTGCGTAATCACAGTGTTGGGAAATGCAAATCTCTGTATGCACCATTTACACAAACATACAAGCGCAATATTCATAAGCACACACAAGCATGCAGACATGAACATGTATGCACACTTGGACACATGCACATTATGTGCACACACACACGTGTGCACACACACACGTGCAGACACACATACACACACATGTGCACACACGCATACACACATACGTGCACACACACTCATACACACACACACATGTGTGCACACACACACATACACACACATGTGCACACACACATACACACATACGTGCACACACACTCATACACACACACACATGTGTGCACACACACACATGTGCACACATGCATACACACACGTGCACACACACTCATACACACACACATGCGCACACACACCCATACACACACACACACACACACAGAGAGAAGGCGCAGACAGATGGCAGAGAGTGGCGTGACTCACAAACTGCAGCCCCTGGTAGCGGGCGATAGGGAAGTCCTTCACCACGTATGTGGGCGCGTAGAGGCAGGAGGGAAGTACGCTCTCCAGGTGCGATGGCTCTATCATGGGCGCCCCTGGAACACGCAAACACAGGAAGGGAGAGCGTCAGCCTCTCCCCGTGAGTCACCCACATCTTTAATATCACACCACTGAAGCAGTTCTTCAAAGGCAAACGGACGACGGGGCAGGGGTGCAGACAGACGGCATGCACGGCGGACAGACGCACGGCTGTAGAAGGTGTCTCTGGGGTCGAGTTTCAGCATGTCGGCTCCGTGCTGGCTGGCGCCCTGGGTCTGCTGGGGGGAGAGGCTGTGGCTGGCCAGCGTCTGCGGGATGTGATCCACACTGTTCATCTTCAGGCTGGACTCATCTGCAGGACAGAGGGCAGGAGGCACAGTCAAGGGGACCTTATGGGTGGGCTCCTATGGAGAAGGGACCCATCTCTGTCCATTTGAAACTATGAGTGGGCTCCTATGGAGAAGGGACCCATCTCTGTCCATATGAAACTATGAGTGGGCTCCTATGGAGAAGGGACCCATCTGTGTCCATATGAAACCATGAGTGAGCTCTTATGGAGAAGGGACCCATCTGTGTCCATATGAAACTATGAGTGAGCTCCTATGGAGAAGGGACCCATCTGTGTCCATATGAAACTATGAGTGAGCTCCTATGGAGAAGGGACCCATCTGTGTCCATATGAAACCATGAGTGAGCTCTTATGGAGAAGGGACCCATCTGTGTCCATATGAAACTATGAGTGAGCTCTTATGGAGAAGGGACCCATCTGTGTCCATATGAAACTCTGACGTATAAAATCTTTCACTGGATCCACAGCAGCAAGAGGTAATCAAGCTGAATGCACCGTAAAAGTTACAGAGTCAACCAGACGTTTTCCGTTTCCGGAAAAGGGGAGTCAAATCTGGTGAGCTCATCACAGAGCGTGTTAAAAAGGAGAGGTCACAGGTGGAGAGAAGCAGAGGGGCTGAAGAGGCCTGGGCGTGGGGGCGGAGACAGCGCACGCAGCTCCACGCACGTGGGAGCGAGGCTATAAATACATCCTCTCGGCTTCCCGCTGCGAGATCCTGCTGCTGCGCGTCTCCGCGCGCACCGCGCCGACCGGGATCCCTGCGGCTCCGCCGGGCGGGAGCGGAGGATGCTGGGAGGCATCTGGGGGACGGCGGAGAGCGTGCGGGAGCGGAGGATGCTGGGAGGCATCTGGGGGACGGCGGATAGCATGCGGGAGGGGAGCCGCCCCTTCATTAGAGCTCCTCTCTCCGTGATACGAAGGCTCTCAGAGGCATCCCGGCTGGCTGGCCACGGACAGAAAACTGTCTTTAATTAATGCTATCGATCGGCAGCCGGAGAGAGGGGAAGTATGATTTATGGAGCTTCGTGGGGCGGGGCAGATGGGAGAGATGCTTTATAATTGGGGGGGAAAAAAACCCAAAATGCTTTTCTAAGCTGAACGCATGGGGTGAGAAAAGGGGACAGGGGACCGGGGAACCTCCCACTGCACGGCGTCTGGAGGTGGAACGGAGGGTAAGCGCTCTGAAGGGCGGACATTAGAGAGCTGGTTCAGTTTGTTCTCCCCGTCGCCCCCCTGAGCTCACACACACTCCCACAGCCCCCCCCCCCCCCCCCGGGCATGGGCTTGGCTGGCTCCACAGCCCTGCACAACTTCCAGATCTGTTCGGCAAGTGCGGATGGACTTTTTAAATAATGCATGGACAGACGGCCAAATGTGATGCAAGACGGTTCGTCGGATGGAATGCTTAGTTCCAGCGCTGTTTCAGCACTGAGACGGACCCCAGAACAGCAGTCAGAGAGCAGCAGTGCTCTGACACACATGGTAACATCAGCCAATCCAATTTCATTTGTACAGTGCTTTTTACAGATACGCTGTCATAAAGTTATTGTTGCTATTACTATAATTCAGAAATAACACAGAATACCAGGGTAAAATTCATTCATTCATTATCCTAACCAGCTTATCCTGAACAGGGTCGCAGGGGGGCTGGAGCCTATCCCAGCATACTTTGGGCGAAAGGCAGGAATACACCCTGGACAGGTCACCAGTCCATCGCAGGGCACACACACCATTCACTCCCACACTCATACCTACGGGCAATTTAGACTCTCCAATCAGCCTAACCTGCATGTCTTTGGACTGTGGGAGGAAACCGGAGTACCCGGAGGAAACCCACGCAGACACAAGGAGAACATGCAAAGTCCACACAGAGAGGCCCCGGCCGAAGGGAATTCGAACCCAGGACCTCCTTGCTGTGAGGCGCCAGGGTAAAATGAAAAACTAAAATGAAAATCCAATCTATGTGAACAAATGTAAGTTGTGGCATTTTGACTGATACGAATAATTTAAAGAACTCAACTGCAAATTTAATAGATACCTAGTGAAGAGGAAAAATAAATTAGCTGCTTTGTTACAACTTTGATTTTGACAGCAATGCGCTGTTCAAGTTATGTAGAACTGTGTGGGTTTGAGAATGAACACTAGAGTAGGAAAAAGCCAGTGAGAAGATGAACTATGATCACCCTCCTGTGTGAGTCAGCTTTATTAAAAAAAGGTTTAAAAGCATTTTAAAATGGAAGGCAAAGGTACAAGGCACAGTCTGTAATGTCACATCAATAATTTATGTTATATCAATATGTATATGTTTGTAATGTCATTAATGTATGTATCTCATGTGACAGCAATTTAATTACAGTATAACTGTTGTCTCATACGTCTTACTTATTATATGTAGTATATTGCAGCATAAACATCCCTCAGCGAATTGCCTCACACTCTCAGAACACCAATGTTAACAGCTATAAATGTCCAAATTAATATTATGAAGTTGTGCAGATACTTCTTTTTTATTTTAGGGAAGGCTTCAAAGCAATATGATGAGCGTTGTACAATGTGACTACCATTGTATATCACCATATATTTGTATTTTTAATTGTATATTCTCAAAGCAGCTTAATTTACACTGTACAGGTCACTTGTACTTACTGTTCTGCATATACTGTGGAAATGGGGAGAAAACGTTCTTTATTAGGTAGACCTGTACACCAGCTTGTTAATGCAAATATTTCATCAGCCAATCATGTGGCAGCTGTTTTTCAGACCAAATGTCAGAATAGGGAAGAAATGTGATCTAAGTGACTTTGACCGTGGAATGATTGTTGGTGCCAGAGAGGGTGGTTTGAGTATCTCAGAAACTGCTGATATCCTGGGATTTTCAAGCACAACAGTCCTAGTGATTGCAAAGAATGGTGCGACTGGAAGCTGACTGGAAGGTGAAAGTAATGCATATAACCACACATTACAACAGTGGTATGCAGAAGAGCATCTCTGAAAAATGCTAACAGGAACATAAGAATATATATAGAGATATAGGCCTGGTTTACCTGTGCAAAGAAAGCTCATGCTTACCTGTGTACAGGGAGATGTACGCAGAGTCGATGACCTCATACTTCAGACCAGGCAGAAAAGGGCGCCACTGAAGGGGACCACAGAACAGAGCAATGAGAAAGCTGTTTCTATATGAGGGTGCTGTTAGTAACTGAAGAGAAGAGTCCTTACACTGAAAGAAAGCATGAGATGTTATTGGGAGTGGAGGGTGTTTTCCTGAGAGCAGAGTGTGTTTTCCTGAGAGAGGAGTGTGTTACTGAGAATGGTGAGTGTTTTACTAAGAGTGGAGTGTGTCCTACTGAGGGTGGAGTGTGTTTTACTGAGAGTGGTGTGTGTTCTACTGAGGGTGGAGTGTGTTTTGCTAAGAGTGGTGTGTGTTGTACTGAGGGTGGAGTGTGTTTTGCTGAGAGCGGTGTGTGTTCTACTGAGGGTGGAGTGTGTTTTACTGAGAGTGGTGTGTGTTCTACTGAGGGTGGAGTGTGTTTTACTGAGAGTGGTGTGTGTTCTGCTGAGGGTGGAGTGTGTTTTACTGAGAGTGGTGTGTGTTCTACTGAGGGTGGAGTGTGTTTAACTGAGAGTGGTGTGTGTTCTACTGAGGGTGGAGTGTGTTTTACTGAGGGTGGAGTGTGTTTTGCTGAGAGTGGTGTGTGTTGTACTGAAAGAGGAATGTATTTTACTAATAGTAGAGTATGTTTTTTAGATGGATGATTTTACTGATCAGTGTGTTGCTCTGGATCACACTCACTCCTGTGCCAGTCTCTGAACTCAGGGGACCTTCAGCTGAAGCTCCATTTCTCCTCGCTAAATTTGTTTAAAGTCTAGTCTGGAACACCTGCACCTGGCTGTGCCCCGCAGTCTGCTCAGCCATTTTGTTTACCCACCATTTAGTGTTATTTACAGTGCCTTTGCACAAACGTTATTTGCTAAGGGCACAGGCTTTAGTGATGTGTGGAATGCTCACTGTGACACAGCTAGGAACAGGACAGGCGACAATTCCTTTAAAGAGATTCTGCAATTACTGTGTCAGTTCACATTATCGTGGCTGTAATCAAGGAAGATGGGTCATTTCCTTCACCAAAGGCCAAGACTATAATTACACTGTTGCAACTGCGTAATAGATAGAGAAACACACACACACACATGCATAGATATATGCATACAAGCATATTCACTGAAGTACAAAATGCATTAGCTTCAGCAGACTGAAGGAATACACAGCATTTAGCTACACAGAGAGATTGAGTACAACACTGAGTTGAGCTGCACATATAGATTCAGTACAACACTGAGTTCAACTGCACAGATAGATTGAGTACAACACTGTGTTTAGCTGCGCAAATAGATTGAGTCCAACACTATGTTTAGCAGCACAGAGAGATTGAGTACAACATTGAGTTTAGCTGCACAGAGAGATTGAGTACAACACTGAGTTTAGCTACACAGAGAGATTGAGTACAACACTGGGTTTAGCTACACAGATAGATTGAGTACAACACTGAGTTTAGCTGCACAATAGATTCAGTACAACACTGAGTTTAGCTGCACAGATAGATTGAGTACAACACTGTGTTTAGCTGCATAGATAGATTGAGTACAACACTGTGTTTATCTCCAAGATCGATTGAGTACAACCTATATAGTCGCAGGGACTGATTGATACAGTAATTTAGCTGCATAGACTGTGTACAACACTGCGTTCAGCTGCACAGAGGCAGTGAGATGGGTTTGGCTGCACAGAGACAGTGAGATGGGTTTGGCTACACAGACAGAGGCAGTGAGATGGGTTTGGCTGCACAGACAGAGACAGTGAGATGGGTTTGGCTGCACAGAGACAGTGAGATGGGTTTGGCTGCACAGACAGAGGCAGTGAGATGGGTTTGGCTGCACAAAGGCAGTGAGATGGGTTTGGCTGCACAGACAGAGGCAGTGAGATGGGTTTGGCTACACAGACAGAGACAGTGAGATGGGTTTGGCTGCACAGACAGAGGCAGTGAGATGGGTTTGGCTACACAGACAGAGGCAGTGAGATGGGTTTGGCTGCACAGAGGCAGTGAGATGGGTTTGGTTGCACAGACAGAGGCAGTGAGATGGGTTTGGCTGCACAAAGGCAGTGAGATGGGTTTGGCTGCACAGACAGAGGCAGTGAGATGGGTTTGGCTACACAGACAGAGGCAGTGAGATGGGTTTGGCTGCACAGACAGAGGCAGTGAGATGGGTTTGGCTACACAGACAGAGGCAGTGAGATGGGTTTGGCTGCAGAGAGGCAGTGAGATGGGTTTGGCTGCAGAGAGGCAGTGAGATGGGTTTGGCTGCAGAGAGGCAGTGAGATGGGTTTGGCTGCACAGAGGCAGTGAGATGGGGTTGGCTACACAGAGGCAGTGAGATGGGTTTGGTTGCACAGACAGAGGCAGTGAGATGGGGTTGGCTACACAGAGGCAGTGAGATGGGTTTGGCTGCACAGAGGCAGTGAGATGGGTTTGGCTGCACAGACAGAGGCAGTGAGATGGGTTTGGCTACACAGACAGAGACAGTGAGATGGGTTTGGCTGCACAGAGGCAGTGAGATGGGGTTGGCTACACAGACAGAGACAGTGAGATGGGTTTGGCTGCACAGAGGCAGTGAGATGGGGTTGGCTACACAGAGGCAGTGAGATGGGTTTGGCTGCACAGAGGCAGTGAGATGGGTTTGGCTACACAGACAGAGGCAGTGAGATGGGTTTGGCTGCACAGACAGAGGCAGTGAGATGGGTTTGGCTGCACAGAGGCAGTGAGATGGGTTTGGCTGCACAAAGGCAGTGAGATGGGTTTGGCTGCACAGACAGAGGCAGTGAGATGGGTTTGGCTACACAGACAGAGGCAGTGAGATGGGTTTGGCTGCAGAGAGGCAGTGAGATGGGTTTGGCTGCACAGAGGCAGTGAGATGGGGTTGGCTACACAGAGGCAGTGAGATGGGGTTGGTTGCACAGACAGAGGCAGTGCACTGCACTCAGTATTCTCTCCATCTCACCCGCAGTCTTCTGCTCAAGGTGACGTCTGCCTTCAGGGGGATCAAAAAATGCAACTCCTGCACAATATCAGATCAGTGGAGCAGACATTGGCCGCATTTCTCCAGAGGTGTCCATCAGAAACAGGAGGGGGGGTTGGCCAGCGGTGGACTCTGGGAGACAACCCCCTCATGCACCCACACATACACACAGACACACACTTGCATACATACACGCGCGTACACACGCACATCAAAACCACACACTGTCACAACACTGCCAAATGGGAGCATATTGCATCATGCACTGGTTGCATTCATGAGGTGGATATTTCGTTTCTAATCCAAATGCAGTGGCACCGAAGCCATGTTCGTGTACTAAATGCTCCACCTCTAAAATACATTCTGCCAATGTTAAAGTCACACTGTGACAATCCAATAATGGAAGTTTGGGGTCCCTACCATTGTCTTAGCCAGAATAACATGTAGGATTGCAAGCAGCTCAAAGAACAAATTGCTGTTGTGGGAAATCATTACACAAAGTGTATCTGCAGTGCTGTAGTTAGATCGACTCATTAATCATAATTAACTGTCTACGAGAGCAGTTGAGGAGCAGCAGATGAGAAATTTGTGTTGTTTTATTAGGCGTTACATGTGTCATAAAAACCAAAGCAGAACCCTCTCAACTAAAAAATGCTACAATTCTATCACACAATACATTTCACTCTGAAGCATGAACACAGTGATAATAGAATGCAACAATGGCATTGGGGAAATATTACATTTCCATCTTAAAAACGAATCCTTTCTGCATGCATATGCAATCAAATGACTACGGAGTTTCACTGTAGCTACAGTAGTACAGTAGTAGTTTTGATTTCCTCCAGCTCATTGCAGCAGTCAATAATGCCACAGAGCATACAGTATAACAGCAAACATCAGCTTTTTCATTTGAATTTAATATGAATTTAACCATGTGAACACATTGTCTTCAAAAGTTGTGAACGAATATTGACATTAAATGCTGCAACTAAAGAGAACAAACCGGGTCATAATTAATCGAGTAAATAAAAAGTAAGAATGACTATAAATGGATAATATACAGAAAACCGTAATCTTCCCAAAGCTGTTCGATCTGCACTACTTCAGACACAGACAGGTTCTTGCGGCAAGCTGCTACGGCAAAGAAATCTTGCACAGCCTCTAAAAAAAGCACCTTTTGTTTTTTCAGATGAATGCGTCTCAGATGTGTGTTGAAACAGTGGGCAGATCCTCTGACAGCTGAACAACTACAAAGATTTCTCATCCAATTAGCGCCCTCGCTGTAGCGGTGCTGGAGAGCACTACCCTCCAAGAGCAGTGCTCTGCTCCCATGCACAACCAGTTATCTGAAGCAGAACACAGTCTGTTCTCTGGCCCCCCACCACTCCACAATGAGGGAAGAAATCCATGCACTGAAGTAAAAACAGCTCATAAAACAAACTGAACAAGGACAAAATGGAGTGGAGGAGCCTCCATGTGGAACAAACTTCAGTGCTCTTTAAGACAGGACACATTCGTGCGCTTACGGAGATTCAAGCTGCTGGTGGAGGGCTGGGTTACAGAAGACGGCAAATGTAGCTGGTTTGCTTTTCTGCCTTTTATCCATTTGTATTATATTTTGTACTTTGTCTCTTGTTGTATTATTATTGTTTTTTGTACACACAGCTCACCTGAAAAATATACAACTAGTCTCGCCGAGGCCTCCCTGATGAAATAAACAAAATAAATAAAATAAAACCTGCATCATCTTTTCATTTCGGCAAATCCCTGCACTGAACTGACTGCATGCTTATTGCTGTTTCTCTTATGAAGAGTAAAACCTTCCCATTGGCGCTTCCGTTCAATGCAGTAGGAATGGGAAGTTTGTTTCAAAGTAAACTTTTTCTCGACATAGTTGTTCCTCTCGACCTCCGCACTCTCTCCATTCCCCTCACTGGTCTCACACGGTGCATGGCCTACCCCTGTGGAGTGTCCTTGCTTGCTAATGCAAGACCTGAATCTGAATGAATGATTTTCTGTATTTGCGGTGGCTAAACCCCCCCCCCCCCCCCCCTCCCTCTGCAGCTGACAGATCTATCCATGAAGATGCCTGAAAACGTAGCCCATCAGTCCTAATTCATTCATGCGTTAAGTAGAATATTTGCATTTGTCAAAAGTAAATAGCCTGATCTCCATCAAGGTGTATCACCAGAGATTTTTCACAACTGCTACAGCCCCATACTGCATGTATGCTGTCAGAGGTCAGCAGTGTTGCTGGGTGAACGGTCAGTATTGGACTAGTCCCCTTAGAGGGTCAGTACTGGGTTATCTTGCTAAGAGGTTTGATCCTGGGTTACTATAGTCAATTGGAAGGTTCCTACAGTTTATAAGAGGGTCAGTACTGCCTTATTACAGTGAATTTGTATTGGGATATTATAGAGAATTATATGGTCAGTTCTAGGTTATTACAGTAAAGGAGAGGGACGGTCCTGGGGTAGTACAGTTAAGACAGCATCTGAGTCCGTGTTTGTGCTGCTTGGCAGGCAGTGAACACTAAAACAGCCGACTTATACTTGTTATACTGCATTAATCCTGCATTAAAACTGCCATGTTTACTTTAGACCAGTCCTCCCGTCCAGGGTAGGCTGGTGGCTGAACCTCAGCAGGGGTGGCTTTGTTTGGACATGGTGGGCCAGCAGGGAGGCGACCTCTCCGGACACCAAATCTTCTCTATGCACTAGCACTATGGTCTGAACTCTGAACACTTGAGTGCCCCACAACACCTGTGCTCCCAAATGCCTATCACTAACACCCCCCCTCCACACACACACACACACACACACACAGACTACTCATAATGCAGCTCTCTGTGTCCCACAGCATATCAGATGCATGCAGATCATCAGTAGCCCTTCTCCATTATTGATGAACAAACAGGAAGGGACAGAAGCCACAGATCTCCCTTTACATCTCCTGGGGGCTTCTTGCGGGCATTTATCCCGCTCAGAGCAACTGAACAAAATACTTTAAAGTCCCCGCAAGCTCAGGGAGACCTTCTCTTCTGATATTGCTTTCGGTATCAGACATCTCAGGAGGCTTTTAGAACAGCGTAATGCGAGAGACATGACTAATCTGTGCTGCCTTTCTTCCGAAAAAGTGAAGATTTGGGCCTTTCAGATTTATTACGGCTGTCTGATAAAAGACCTGCGGACAAGCCACAGTAAATCTGCCCTGCCTGTCAGGCTTTAGGATGTATCAGAGCGCTAAATCAAACCTGGACCACGGAACAGAAGACATTCAGGCAGCAGTTAGTGACTTAGAGCTGTGTTTGGCTCGTTAGTGTTTCCCTACAGCACAGTTTAATTGCCTTTCATCCCGTTTCCTATTATGATGTAGCTGTGAATAAAGGAGCAAGGATAACGTTTGCAGCTACAGCAAAGCAGCAATGACGATAATGATCACGACTACAATATAAATTGTGTCATTACCATTGATGGTACTTTCCCCAAAACAAGTGAAATGGAAATTTTTCTTCCCAGGGCACAAAGTGCTCTTTAAAGTTCTTTAAGCCGCCGTCTTTGATGGACGGCCCTCACGCAGCACACAGCACGAGGATGGCCGATCTGTGACTGAGCGTGCGCCCATTAGGGCACTCTCGTCCGTAAAAACCCCTCTCATCGCCAGGCGGAGAGACACACAGAATCATACATGTACGCGGATATGAGCCGACAGTATTTTCGTCAGTGCCATGGCAACACGGTGCTTCTGGAATGTGAGCGTGGGCTTACAGGACCTCCTGTGCCAAAATATATTCTGCGCTACGCTAAGAGGAACAAGAGACGACAGCAGAACGGCAGGAGGAAGTGGGAGATCCGCTGTGGAGCACTAGCCAGGAGTAGCGGATAAGCCTCTGCCCTCTTTTATATATTTTCCTAAAAGAACACAAAAAACATTCAGAAAAGCACACTTATGCTTGAAATACTTACTCTGCCCTATTGGAAAGGAGTGAGTCACTCTGACTGCTGTATGTGTAAAAGCACGCAGGTGTGATTTCTCCACAAATTACTGCCACCGTATGCTCCCTAATAACACACCTGGGCTATTCTCACATGAAGAAAAGCTGCAGACTCTTGACTCAGCTGAGTATTAAAGTGACTACAGTGGGCATCCACTGCTACTCATCCGAAAATCTTCAGACTTACCCCAACCTCCACATGATCTGAGCCCTTGTCATCTTGCTTATGCAGAATCTCAAAATAGTATCGTCTGGATGATATGAGACTGCAGGGAGAGAGAGGGGAGAGAGAGAGAGAGACAGAGAGAGAGAGAGAGAGAGGGAGGAGGGAGAGGTAGAGGGGCAGAAGGATGGAGAGAGGGAGGGAGAGATAGAGAGAGAAGGGGGAGAGAGATTCATAAGCAGGCATTAATACATTAGGTTCAATGCATTAAGTTGAGTACAGCTGTAAAATCACTGTCTTCAAGGGGTGTGAAGGGACACAGATGCTAGAGGCTTGAATGTTGAGTTTACACAGAGCAGTGGAACACAAGGTGTCTGTTTGAATGTAAAGTGTAAAGTGATGAAAACAATCTTATTGCCATGACCACCCTGGAGCTCTTCCTCAGTCAAGCATCAGTCCTATAACGGCAATAACCACAATGAATATAACCGCAATTATATGCTACTACGCTGAACCCTACAGGGACATTCATAAAAAAAAAAAAAATCTTTATTTTTAAACAAAAAAAATTCACTGCAACATGCTTTGTCATGCAAAATATGAAAAGGAATTAAAATACTTCTTTTTTTTTTCTGCTGGGTCGCAGGAGGATAATTGAAAAGCAATTTACTCCTACAACTGAACATTTATTGTCTAAATCAAGTCAAGAGACCAACCTCCCTACAAACAACCACTTTGTTTATCAGGAACAATACAATCACAGAACTGTGATACAACAAAACAGTTAGTATGCCACTTTGCTCACAGTTAAGTACAAAAGCGACATAAAATAAATTTTACTGCACATTTTGGGTGGGTATTCCATAAAACCCATCTGTTGTGCAGGTTCCTGATAGAGTGGCTTCATTCATGCATATTCATACGCAGACATCACCTTATACATACTAATGAAGCCATCCAGATTCTCATTGCATTTTTGCCCTTTAGAGTAAAGTAGCAATACTGTGCCACTGACTCAGCCAGAATGGGATTCTGGGCTTCTTACAATAAAGGGTGAGTGAGAGAGATTGGCAGAGAGTGATGAAAGGATTTGAGAGAAAAAGAGGAATTCAGCGAAAGATAGGAATGGGCAGCCAGGGAAGACATGACTGGCGGACAGATGGCATTTGCATCCGTTTGATACATTTAATCACGGTCTGCAGTCCCTATAATTCCTGTTCCCCGTGACCTACACGTAATTCCATGACCCAGTGTCCTCCCATACTTTTAAAATCAAAGAGGGTACCTGTATGTATTTATTAGGGGCAACATTGGCTCAGGCGGTAAGAGCATTTATCTGGCAGTCGGAGGGTCGCCGCTTCGATCCCGCCCTGGGTGTGTCGAAGTGTCCCTGAGCAAGACACCTCACCGTCAAATGCTCCTGACGAGCTGGTTGGTGCCTTCCATGGCAGCCAATCGCCGTTGGTGTGTGAGTGTGTGTATGAATGGGTGAATGAGAAGCATCCATTGGACAGCGCTTTGGATGAAGCAGCTACTGTTTCTGCTCAGCCAAGGCCCACTTGCCTTCACCGATGGGCTGACTCGCTCAGGAAGAGAAGTGCCCTGACCTCTGTCTCACGCCTCACAACTGGAATGACCTCACAATAAAATCTCTGGCTATGTAATGATAGAACCATGGAGAGAGGGAGGAGGCTGTTTATTGAAAGAGAGTTTGTGGGAAATTGTGTGCTATATTCGTATAAGTCTGCGTGGTGTTGTCTGCCTCAAAACTTCATTTTGGCTTAGCAGAAGCCTGGAAGGTATATTTTAATAAGTAAGTTATCTCTGAAAGTATCAGTTAATCCTCTCCTTGCCATTTGTCTGAGTAGCAGCCAGCAGGGAATAGGGAATAGAGTTAATCAAGGTGGCTTATGAAGCAAAGCAAAACAGACATGGATGATCACACATTCACAGCAATCTACACACGTGCATAAATATACACTATAGAACCAAACCCAGTTACCAGTCATTGGGCACATGGACATGGATCATGGAATACATAACTCAAGCATGCATGCACGCACACACACACACACAAACACACACACGCAGGCATGCACACACACAAACACATACACACATGCACACACACACACACACACACACACAAACACACACAC
The DNA here is from genome assembly GCF_963514075.1 of Conger conger. Taxonomy (NCBI): domain Eukaryota; kingdom Metazoa; phylum Chordata; class Actinopteri; order Anguilliformes; family Congridae; genus Conger; species Conger conger. The sequence continues at coordinate 11,985,867 of NC_083765.1, forward strand.
GCATGCACACACAAACACACCACTACATACACCAAAACCAGTATTTAAAATATTCTTTCAGTTTTACAATTCAACCTGTGACTATAAAGTATAATACCTGCTCACAAGACATGTCTCAGTTAAGACACATTCAATGGATTTGTTTCAGGTAAAATATCACATCCGTCTCTACCTCTTTCCAGAGCCAGCAGCGAGTGCATGAGGTGAATCATTATTAACTGCTACAGCAGCGTTAAGGATTCATTTGTAGAGATCATATCTTTCTCTCTCTCTCTCTCCCTCTCTCTCTCTCTTTCTCTTCTTCCTTGTGTTTGGTGTGTGGTCGTGCTAAATAAAGGTATGGTAAAACTGAGCTCTCTCCCTGCCCCCTCTCTCTTTCTCTCCTCTCTCTCTCTCTCTCTCTCTCTCTCTCTCTCTCTCTCTCTCTCTCTCTCTCTCTCTCTATCTGTCTCTCTCTCAAACTCCTAGAAAAAGTATGATTTTGTTTATCTCTCCCCCAGCACCCTTACTTCTTCTTTCATTGAGAGACATCTTTCTCTAATGGCTGTGGCTGAAAAAAGCCTTTTAAAAAAGAACGGTCATCGTGTACTGCCTCCGGGGCCTGCCTCAGTCCATCTTTTTCATTAAGCAGCTATTTTGAAACGTTACTATCCCACATGTATGCGCCATAGGGCTTAGCATCAGCTGTATCTCTACGCAAACACTTTGTAGATTAAAGCCAGGGGCACTCCTGCACTGCACAAAGCTGCTTTCACTCACTCACAGCGCTGAGTGTTTATAACGGAAATGCATTATGCTGGGGGCGTATCATTTATGGTCTGTGATGTGCAGTGGAAAGGGGGGGAGGTGGTGGTGTCACTGAGAGAGAGTTGGGGTGCAGGGTTTTCCTCCCTGCATAATGTAGGGCACAGGGTGACATAATGTAGAACCAAAAAAAGTAAAATTATTATGAACAAGGGAAGTGAACAGGAGGTTGCATTGACATTACACCACATGTACACTGTGCACAGGTACATCTCGAAAAATAAAGAAAATAAACAAAGACGTGAATAAATGAGGCATACAAAGCATATTAAAATAAATTCCTTCCACAAAGGTGTGGTATGTGAGTTAATAAAGCAGTTAGCATCCCAACATCTACACAGCTGTGTAAAAAAATTCCCGACAGGCCCAGTTGCCAATTATTTTGGCTAGCATATGTAGATCTGTGGTGACAGAGGGGTGGTTGTTGGGGCATATTTGTCAGCGACGTCAGTGACAAACACTGCTGAGCTTGTTGATGGTTGATGGGAAGCAGTGGCACAGGTGATATTGGCATGGGGGACACTAGGGGCAACTATGGCATACTGCATGACCGGGATATCTCTGTAGTGACTCAAGATACAAGACACAAACAACTCTCAACCAGCTGACTACAAATATCGATCAAAGATGCAAGTAGGTGGTTCCAACACACACACACCTACACACACACATGCATATACAAGCCCACACTTGAGTCCTGTTGGACAAAAATGTCAACAGTTTCAGTGCTCTCAGTAGAAACACCAGATGTTATTCCTCCATGTCTCTCCATTGAAATGTTGGTCAGCATCAGCCATTTGAATGTCTGTTACCATTCGCCAGTTTAATTTCCATCAGTATCTGCCATTGTAATACTGATCAGAATTGATCAAGTTAATATGGATCAGGTCGCTTCCCCACTGGACTCTAACGCGCTCTTTCTGACTCTACCTTAAAGAGCAGCTGAGTCAACCATAAAGCTGATCCACTTCAGCACATTTACACTGCACAGACAGAGCTGTCAAACCCTACCTGTTATCACAGGCCATTCTGTCCAAGGCTGTTTAATAAACATTAAAATCTGTTACCAAGAGGGTACAGGACGGGGCCTTTGGCTTGCACCATCACAACAGCATTCCTGCCCCCCCCCCCCCCCCCCCCGCCCCCCCACCCTCAGCACATTTCTCTAAAACTCAGTTCTCTACTCTTCGCTACCTCTTCAGGAGAGACAAGAAGCAGGTTAGAGACGCCAGGTATTCCGGTGAAATACGAGTTGTCAGAGGCAAGTCACGCATCCATACTGTACGTGCGCGTGAATCAGCTGTACGAGAGAATCAGTCTCGTGAGTGAGAATCATTGGGACTCGGCCTTGACTTGGTCTCGACCCCAATTTTCCCCGTCTTGGACTCGTCTTGGACTCGACAAAGGTGACCTTGACCTTGATCTGATCAGTCGGCACTGATTCCTGGTCAAAAGATCCAAATGAGCTCAGTATCACAGCAGGTGTATAGGCCAGTCAGTTTAGAGAAAGAGAGTACATTCTCCTACAGAAAGCCCCCATCACACACATGTGCACACCAGCAAGACTTGTGCAGCACACAGAAAGACAGGGAACAGGATGGAAAAAGGGTCAGGTTTGGAATTGGGGAACAGCTGCAGCTGGGGTCCCTAGTGGTTCACTCGCCGAAGATGTGTGAGGCATCAAATGGCAGTTTGCCTAAAGTTCTTAACAGAAAGAGGTGAGAACACACACTCCGCAGGCTTAACGTCAGCACACAAAGGGAAAGAGGAACTGTTTAAATGTGAGCAGGAAGTGAGGGCGGGAGAGAAAAACCTGCAGCTGCTGCCTATGTACTGGATCGCAAATGTGGAAGCGCTCTCTGAAGAATGCACATTTCAAAGTAGGTAAATACAAATAAAGGATTAAAGGGCTGTTAAACACACACACACACACACATACACCCTCTCATGCACGCTTCCTAAAAGATTCTGCCATCTGAATTTTTACCCACGGTTCTTTGGATTTGTATTCATTCATTAAAGGCTATCCCATAAGTGAATTTCATGTCCCGAATGACTTCTACATTGAATCTGCTTTTTTCATCAAAGGATACTGTAGGAATTCATTCCCTCTAAACCTTCAAGCTAACAATCCCAATAAAGGACTGACAGTGGCACGTGTTCTGCAAAAGCATAAGAGTACCATCCCACGCAACTGCAAGCAGCAGGAGATCAGAATCACACAGAGCCTGAGAAACTGCTGCAGGTGGGGATGAGTCCTGCCTTGTGTGTGTGTGTGTGTGTGTGCATGTGCATGTGCATGTGTGTGTGCGTGTGTGTGCATGCGTGCACGTGTGTGTGTGTGTGCATGTGCGTGTGTGTGTGTGCACGTGCATCAGAGTGCATCACATTTCAGTGCTAACTGGACTCAGTGCTACCCTATACTACTCAAGCACCAGTACCAAAGTAGAGCTTGAGTAGTATAGGGTAAACTGCAAAGAACACACAATTATTGTATTGAAGCAGTGCAATAATGTTGAAAGTTTTTTGTGAACCTGACATTTCACGCAAAAAGAGAAACAGTGAGCCAATTGTCTTTGCTTCTAAAATTGTTCACCATTTCACTGTGATAAAATATTCTAACACAATCTTCAAAAGATGACAGTGGCTGTGAATTATTCAGCACTACACGCTTGTAAACCTGAACCAGGCCAATCAACCTCCCTGACTGAATTCTCACTTTGAGGGGAAGATTAAAGTGAACAATATCACACGGAGAAATGAGGAATGGTGTTACTCTCCACTAAGCGTGCCCCATTACAACCACATCACTTTGTTTGGCATCTCAGTCAGTAAAACCACCCAGCCAAGTGCTGATGAACTGATACGCAGGACAAAGATAAACATGCTGATTCCCCAAAGACTCACGAGTGATTCTGAAAACAGACAGCAGCTCATTAGCAATGGCCCTTCAAGGTCGGGCTCAAGCATGTTTCTGCTGAACATATTTTTAAAGCTTGTGTTGTGGATCTTTGCAGCTACAGTACATGCTGTCAGGGCCCGTATTTCAAAACTTTGAAACTAGAATTATCTGGATTTTGAAATCCATTTTTTTTTTTTGCTATCCCAGATAAAATTGATCTTGCAGGTTTTGTCCCAGTTTTTTTTTTAAAGATTTTTCAGATAGGATCATTCTGATCCACATACCACAAGATCAGGATTACAGAATCTGGATTTGCAGTCTTTGGATCTGTTGGTCAAAATAATGTAACATTTCATTAAAACAAACATTTTTCCAAGCATGTTGGAAAATGTGTAATTCAGTTTGCATATTAGTCCTATTCATTTATCCTATTCAATACATGGGCCAAAGTCAGTATAATAAACACTTGTAACTTTAAATAACTTTCAAACACAACTGTTTGAGAGCATAATGTCTTTACTGATCAATCGTCCCTCGTTAAAATAATGGTTCACTACAGTGTGTCTCTTTGACTGTCCAAATGATCCATCTGGATTCTGGCATAGCATTTTTTGAGGAATGATATTCTTGTTTTTGCACTTACCCATTAGGCAATTATTTTAGAATAGATAACAGATCTTGAATGTGAAATCACTGAATAAAACCATTTATTTAAGATGTGCCATCAGTGGGATCAAGATTATCCTCACCCTATCTACGGGATACATGCTAACTCTGCTACCTTCATGAATAGCTCCAGATGGCAGCAATGTTAGTTCTGCTACGTGAAAGAATAACAAGCATGAGTTGGGGGTTACCAGGTATATGTGTATCCCTTTAAATTGTTTTTTGGGATTTTTAACAACAGTCTGTTCAGTTTAAAACTCAGCACGAAGAACTTGTTAAATGGCGTTTGTGTTGAAAGTGAAGAATATTTGGTAAGCACAAATAGTCCTGAATTGAGGCCAGTTCAGACATAAAGACTGTGATTGTAATCAGATGAGCGTTTTCTGCTGGAGTCAACAAAGAGGTCCATTCACTCTTTTCCTTTTGCTGTCCTCTGCTCATCAATCCCAAAGCTCTCTCTCTCCTTCTCTCTGCCTCTCTCTCTCTCTCTCATTTTCATTTAGTCATTTGGTCATTTAGTAATTTAGTCATCTCTCTCTCTCTCTCTCTCTCTCTCTCAGCTATCCTTACATCTATCTCGCTCTCTCTCTCTCTCTCTCTCTCTCTCTCTCTCTCTCTCTGTATGCTCTCCCCATTCCTCTGGGTCCTCCCACAGGCCAAAGACATGCAGATTAGGGACTACAGATGAAAATGATGTGGCAACTGAAAATGTTGATTAATGTGCACTGTCCCTGATAAATAAAATAAATAAGTAAATAAGGGTACTTACTGGATGGACTTGGAGCTCTGGGACCTGAACTTGCTGAACTCCCCTGGAGCAGTCCACTCTGACCCTCGCTGGAACACACATCACAGGCTAATGAAGCAACCTGACAACCTGTTACAGACCGTACGCCTGCACATGTGCTCAGTATCTGTATGTCAATAACTGTTTACAGTCAGTTTACAGCATTTTCTGTGCATATTTGTCAAGGGTGCCAATAATTCTGGAGCCCACTGTATATATATTTAAGTTTGTGTGCAATTCATAATAATCACAAGGCAGTCACATACTGTAACTGTATCATATGTTTATATGGTACAATCCTGCCACCTTTGGTCAACTCTCTCTCACCGTTACAAGACACAAACAAAAAGCTCTGATCAACCCAATCAATGGTATATGATTAAAACCAGAATCCAGGATCGCTTTCAGTAGAAGAGAGTGTGGGTTGTATGTCACATCTGAAGGGGCTTATCCTGCTAATAAATAACATTTCCAAACTCAAAAACTGTGCCTGAAGGTGTCAGAATCTCCGAAAAGGCAAACATAAAAACAAACGAGTTATTTGTAAAACTTAAGGGTATTTAGTATTCAGTTTACAGTATATGCGGAATTGCCTTTAACTCTGTGTAATACATTTCAGCAACTGCTATATTATTTCCGGTAGTTACTGAAATTAATGAATAATATTATGCATAATATGTATGTCAGCATTTAAAATATAAAGTTATTCAGATTACAAGATAAAGCTTGAGTACACTTAGATTGAATTAACTCTTGTGTATACATTCCCTGGGGATCATACTCAGTTTGATTTACAGTAACATTATATTACAATATATTTCCAGGGTAACTGTACCCCCTGACGATCAACAACAAAATGGTGAAGATTGATATGTTACTTAGATATGAGTTGATGTAGTTATTGCTTAATTATCCATAGGAAAGTTAGTGCATTTGAGCCAGGCTGCAGTGACTACTAAGAGTGGACGTGTTCCTGTAGCGTTGGTTTCCAGCTGCCGATTTATGAGAATCTTCACCAGCCTGCCAGGCAGGACTGCGTTTTTTAAAACTCACTCCATGAAGGGTCGCAGTGTCTGCTGGCTTTCGATGTGTCCCTGTGCTTAAGTGCCTCATTTAAGTCAGGGATTGGCTGAAGAGTCAGCTGACTGCTGATTGGAAGGCAGCAGACTGCCGCACTCCAGGACAGGCATTTGAGACTGAGCAGCTAAACACATTTTCATTCAGGTTAACATTGTTATTACCTCCTCTGATCTCGGCAGCATCTGGTAATGCCTCTCTTAATAGCCAGCCGAAACACGATCTTTCAGAGCACGTGTAATTATTTAAACATTTGTGATAAAAAAAATAAAAAAACATCTGTAGAACAAGTGTTCTTCAGAATCGAAGCTGCTGTTCTCAGCTGCATGAAGCACAAGGTTGTTTCAAATGAAATTAGATGTCAGAAATCAGCTGAATTTAGATGCATGAGTCACGTTTCACAACAAACTCTCAGTCAATAAGGACCTGGGGTAATTACAGAGAAGGGAGAGCCCTATTGCGGTGCTTGGGACAGGTGTGAAGCTGTGATTGTAGCAGATATGGATTGTGATGACTGATGATGTCACTAAACAACTTGTGCCTTCTGTGGGCACACACCCACACACTCCCGAGTGTGCTGACCAAGAGAAGCGCCCGTTCTCCACACTGTGAAGAATTCAGCGTGCGCCGTGAAAACTCATTTCTCCTCAATGCATCGCTGGCAGGATGAAAGGCACTGAAGCGCAGGATTAGAGCCGTAATGGCGGAATCCCCTCCCTCTCTCCCTCTCTTCCCTCTCTCCCTCTTGGTTCATCTGATAATCTCTGGTCACTTGGGACTGGAGGAGCACACTAGAAAGAGGAATATCCAACCTTTCAGTGTGTGCCTACATCTCCTCACAGGCAATCATACTGCACTGTATGTGCACAGTAATCAAGCCTTAATCACAAACTACATTTGCAGTACACATACTTTACAATGCGTACGAGACAGGGGATTCTTGATTGTGTCTGGTATGGAGAAGGCTATGTGTGTTTTCTGTTGCATGTACCCTCGCTAAAGATCTACGTTCAAGGGAAGGATCTCCTAGCAACGCGAGGCATGTGAGCTGCAGATTTAAGTGATGACTGCTGACACTCTTTGGCATCGGCATGGGTCCTGTGAACACTTCCACTTCAGAGTAATTGAATATGCTGGCCCTGTGCACTGCAGACCGTGTGTGACATAACACCAACACAAAGGCCTTTTGACCCTGGAGCCAAGTGCATTTAACACAAACAGCACTTGGCCCAGGAGAGTCTGTGATCGGAACTCAGTGGCAAGACTGTAATAAGTAATTAGTCTAACTGTAATTAGTGATTAGTGACACTGTAATTAGCTATTGGCAGGCCTCAGATTTCCATTAAAGTCCTTGGTGGAGCCTTCTGACCCCATCCATGATATGCAATTCCCAGCAAGCTTTGCAGCAGTCTAAGTGCAGTGTATTACTGCTGACTGCTTTTACCACTTCCTGTACCCTTTCCCTTACGTTTACATTTAATATGAATCACCACGGCTTAGTCTGCCCTTGAGCGTCACATTTATAAAGACTTAATGTGAAGATGAAGGCCTCCTCGCCGTGAATTTGTTTAATGACTGAAATGCTTTTAAATGTCATAAGGGAACCTTCTGTTTAACAGTTATAATTCCAGTCTACCTTTACCTCCAGTCTAAGTGGTAATAGTCTCAGAATCCAAGACTGATTAAGGCGATTGCAATCGATAAGTGCTAAAAGCAGGTGCGTAGGGGAGGCCATTTTATACAAAGCTGGGTTGAGGTCCTTCTGTGAAAACCATGCAGTTCCCCTTTGTATTAAAAATAATAATAATACATTTTTGTAATATTCTCATATTACATTCTTATTAAATCATTACATAGGTAAAGTAATGACTTTTGTCATAGCTTTGTCACACTGAACATGAGCAGAATCATGTACAATGACACAAGAATATTCACAAGTATTACATCATACAAGTCCAGCATTGGTATCCACATGGTGCTTCCTATGTTAGTGGTTTCTTTGCTGCTACGCCATCCACAGCCAATGAAGGAGCAAGTGCACCTGGGGCGTGTGCACTTTCTCCTAATTCACATACTGTGGGCCATGTGTTCCTGCTGGTCTCGCACGACAGTGTTCTCACTGGAGAAAGGGGAAAGTTGGGTGCATTGGCCTCTCTCTCACATCCACCTGACCGCTCTCTCCATTGTCCCCATAGTGCTGAGACAGCTGCTGTTGAGGGCTCACAGCCGGTCAGCTTCCTGTCCCGTCCTGCACCGCGTGTCCAGAAACCGCACCTCTGCTCCCTGCACTGCACGGAGCGTGTAACCCCTAACGGAGCGTGACGCCGTCTCACCACTGCTCCAGGAAGCCACACACGACTGAGCACGTAACCCGCAGCGTAAGGCCTCTCCACGCAACGCCTCCACATATGGCACTGTTAAGACTGCTGGGATGGCCATTAGCTCCGTCTACACTACCCTATGAAAATTACACACAAGATATATGTATGTAGCTGACCTTGCGATCACGCACTTAAATTCAAACTCATGTTTTATGTCATAGCTCAATACATTTACATACCGTTGCATACACGCCTCAGTGGTTTGCTATGTTATCTGTGAACCTGTTAAAAATTAAAGCATATGTGCTGTACCAGAGAACATTCATTATTTAACCCCTCCATGAAGAGTCAGCGGTCTAATGCAGAAGGAGAGCTGGTTCCATGATTAGCAGGCATACACGCGTGCGTGTCTCAGCCGCTATGCTAACAGGTCCTTTAGAGTGAATACACACAGCATCATCACCTTGGTATCTCCAAGCTCTCAGCTCTCTAATTCAAAATGGAGTAAATGTAGCCTGGCCAGCAAATTACATTGTGAGATAACATAATTAGGAATGCAACCCTAATCGCCTGTAGTCTTTCTTCCACTTTCTCAGAGGTGCTCTGTGGCAGCTTGAGTCTGAAGGATTATATGCAATGAGATTGATGGATAGATTAATGTGCAGAATGAGCGATATAGTGCTGACATTTTGATCATTAACTACTGATAGATATTTTAACTTATAGGTTTAATGGCAGATTGAAGGCAGACTTGGCTGCCAAACTTACACGCCCCACGTACACCAGCAGCCGGGCGTTGAGCGGGCTGTCATCTGGGCTCAGCCAGAACTCAGAGTTGTCATCAGAGGCCACAGCAAACTGGAAATCTCCTGCAGGTAAGATTCAGCATTTAATCAGTGTTACTGGATGTGGCCGTGAGGCTTGTGGATGGTTTCATCCTGGATGTGATCAGAGATATTGAACGCACATATAGACACTGATGGTGGATGTGATCAGAGATATTGACTGCACATATAGACACTGATGGTGGATGTGATCAGAGATATTGACTGCACATATAGACACTGATGGTGGATGTGATCAGAGATATTGACTGCACATATAGACACTGATGGTGGATGTGAACAGAGATATTGAATGCACACAGAGACTGTGATGGTGGATGTGATCTCTCACCATCTCTGTAAGGGTGGATGAAGCCAAAAATTCTCAGGCCGTAGTTTTTCCATTTTGGAGCCACTGCCAGTTTCTTCACAGTGGTTCTGCTCTGTAATAAAAAAAACACACACCCAAATATCATGCACCAAATACGGATGTGCATAGAGCATAAAAAAACATGCACGGTAACACACACTCTTAGACAAAAGGGTTCTGAAAGGCCACTTTTTAGGTATTTATGGGCCATTATCAAAGGTGTGAATTGTGAAAGCACGCATACAAAGAACCATTTTACCCCCAAAAAGACATTTAACTAGATAGGGTTCTACTATGGAACAACAGGGTTCCTATTTTAACCATTTTCTGAGGATGTACAGTGAAGATTTTGCAGTATGTTTCAGTATGGCAGTTGATTTCAAGATTTCTCGATGATTTAAAAATGACCTTTCTATACTCTATATTCAGAAACAGACACGCATATTTTAATGTGCTACTTACATGAGGATACAGGGGAAAGTGGATGTTTTTTCTGAGCTGAGACACAGAGCTGCCGCACCAGTCTTCAAACACATGGAGGTTTGCCTGGCCCTTGTACTGTGGAAGAAGCATCAGGGAGAATCCTGCATGAGGAACATCCCACTCAGCGTCAAAGAGACCAGAGACTCTGAGCATTTTATGTGTCAACAGCAGTTCCGGGCTCCTGGGGTCCGGGGCAGCATGGGACAGGTTATATTTTAAAGGAAGACAGCAAGAACGCGAAATGGAGTCTGCTTTGCGGAGAGGCAGGCCACAAAGCACACCAGCTGTGTTTCAAAGGTCTAAGAAGCTAAACTCCACTCCCAGTCACAGGCCAATAACCATATTCACAGTTCAGATATAACTTTTACTGTCCCTCGAGGATGAAATCTGTCCCACACTTCAAGAGCAGTTATTTTACACTGCACTGCCAATGGGCTATGAACGACAAGCCGCCAGCCGGCCCAGCACTCCAAATGGGGAGACATTTCAGCACAGAGCCCAATGAGGCAGGGCATACCACTGCTTTTATAAGGCATTTCACAGACATTTACCCACTGCGACTCACAAGGCTTACAGTTCACTTATATTTTAGTATGTATAAAAATTTATTTGCTATGGTAAATCCTCAACTGAGATTTGAACCTTAAACCCCAGTTACCTAGCCATTATGGTACACTGTCACAATAAATTGTCCTGTGATGCTGGGTGTAGCACTTCACTAACCTGTGATGCAGAGTGTGGAACTACACTAACCTGTGATGTAGAGTGTGGAACTACACTACCCTGTGATGTAGAGTGTGGAACTACACTACCCTGTGATGTAGAGTGTGGAACTACACTAACCTGTGATGTAGAGTGTGGAACTACACTAACCTGTGATGTAGAGTGTGGAACTACACTACCCTGTGATGTAGAGTGTGGAACTACACTACCCTGTGATGTAGAGTGTGGAACTACACTACCCTGTGATGTAGAGTGTGGAACTACACTAACCTGTGATGCAGGGTGGAACTACACTAACCTGTGATGTAGAGTGTGGAACTACACTAACCTGTGATGTAGAGTGGAACTACACTAACCTGTGATGTAGAGTGTGGAACTACACTAACCTGTGATGTAGAGTGTGGAACTACACTAACCTGTGATGCAGGGTGGAACTACACTAACCTGTGATGTAGAGTGTGGAACTACACTAACCTGTGATGCAGGGTGTGGAACTACACTAACCTGTGATGTAGAGTGTGGAACTACACTACCCTGTGATGTAGAGTGTGGAACTACACTACCCTGTGATGTAGAGTGTGGAACTACACTAACCTGTGATGTAGAGTGTGGAACTACACTAACCTGTGATGTAGAGTGTGGAACTACACTACCCTGTGATGTAGAGTGTGGAACTACACTACCCTGTGATGTAGAGTGTGGAACTACACTACCCTGTGATGTAGAGTGTGGAACTACACTAACCTGTGATGCAGGGTGGAACTACACTAACCTGTGATGTAGAGTGTGGAACTACACTAACCTGTGATGTAGAGTGGAACTACACTAACCTGTGATGTAGAGTGTGGAACTACACTAACCTGTGATGTAGAGTGTGGAACTACACTAACCTGTGATGCAGGGTGGAACTACACTAACCTGTGATGTAGAGTGTGGAACTACACTAACCTGTGATGCAGGGTGTGGAACTACACTACCCTGTGATGTAGAGTGTGGAACTACACTAACCTGTGATGTAGAGTGTGGAACTACACTAACCTGTGATGTAGAGTGTGGAACTACACTACCCTGTGATGTAGAGTGTGGAACTACACTACCCTGTGATGTAGAGTGTGGAACTACACTACCCTGTGATGTAGAGTGTGGAACTACACTAACCTGTGATGCAGGGTGGAACTACACTAACCTGTGATGTAGAGTGTGGAACTACACTAACCTGTGATGTAGAGTGGAACTACACTAACCTGTGATGTAGAGTGTGGAACTACACTAACCTGTGATGTAGAGTGTGGAACTACACTAACCTGTGATGCAGGGTGGAACTACACTAACCTGTGATGTAGAGTGTGGAACTACACTAACCTGTGATGCAGGGTGGACACCAACAGGACATATGGCGGCATCATAAAGTACTGCATCTATGGTGACATTCAATTTCGGTACTTTCTCCTCCCACACAACTCCCCCACCTAACACAAAACCCAATAAACTGGCTGCCATCTCTCAAACATCCTGAAATCCTCCAGAGACAACACACATAGCTCTATGAAAATGAAAACCTCTCTCGTGTCAACTTGGGCCCACACACATACAGCACCCACACACACACACACACACACACACACAGATACACACATGCACAAAAAGCAACAGTGGATGATCCAGGTCAGAGGGGAGCCAACATACTGCAACAATGTGTGCAGCAATATCCTTCGATGGACTGCTGTTGCACATACCAGTACATGGCCCATACAATACAGACTGTATTGGCCAATTACTGGTATGTGTAATAGCAGTCCATCAGAGGTGGAAGGTATATGACCACCGTCGTCATGATCAGATGGCCCTGCTGAATGCAATGAATGCTGCATGCCAGGAATCTGCAGAAGATTGCCTGGGATGGATCAGGCATTCAAAGAGTTTTTTTTCCCCCATGTGTATGGCAAGAGACAATATAAGGCGTGATATAGATGAGAAATTGTGGCCCAATCCAGAGGACCAGGTTGACTAGCATTGATGTACATACAGTGTTTATGAGTACATATTCTATATATAAAGTATGCATGGCAAAAATAAAGTAAATTGAGGAATATTCCTGAATTAGTGATTAATTCCTTTAAAATATAATGTACATTGCATACAAAGTACCGTTCCTGTTTTGTATTTCAATCTTGGGCTTACGTTAAAAAAAAGAAAAGAAAAAATATGCATCTTGTATTGCCACATCTTGTTAGTGTTTTTCGGTCATTCTGTTTAAGTGAGAAAGTGATCTTGTTGGTTGACAACTGTGCTCAGTGTTATGGTAGAATGAACTGTGGTTTGGTCTCAGTGTAATTTCTGTGCAAGATTAACTGTTGTGCTGAACTGCATGTTGGTATTGAGAACTGTACTAAGAGTTTTGAAAAAGTATACTCAGTATTGAGATATGGGTATAATCAACTGTAAAGAAGTGCAATAACATGGCTTTCCTTATTATGGCAAAGCATTTATAAAAATATATATATATATATTTATATATATATATAGTTAGTCTCTGGGATTTTAATTTGTTTTGGTGGAGAAACCAATGAAGTCAAATTATTAATTGTGAAAAGAGAAAATGATATTCCCACTTTCTACCTACAAAAACATGGCATTTTCCTTTAGAAGGTCTGAAGACAGCCGTCTGTGCAGGTAAGCCACACAATAGGCAGTTTCAAGTTTTCTCCTGGTGCCAGAGAAAAATGAGGTCAATCCCAAGTCCCTGCCATCATCCTCCCAACTGTTTAGAACTCAAAAATGAACAAACATGAAAGCTAACATCTGTTTGTCTTCTCTGCTTGCCCAATCTCTGCGAGCTGTGTTGCATCAGTGGGAGATGATACGTTGTTATGGTACTGAAATGTGGGTCACCTGAAGTTCACAGGCAGCTGTGATGTGAAGCCGCTCTTCACCTGCGACTCAACAGCTCCTTTTCACCTGTCACTCGCATTACGTCGGCACTCATCGAGAATGAGTGATATTCGTAAAAACACAGGTCTCATCCACAGATTTATAATCTAGTTATTTTGCTCTGGGGGATATTCACAGGAGTACAGCGAGAGAATATTATAGAATATATTGTATGAGAATATAAAGCACTTTCTATGAACCGCGCGGTTGGATGGGAGTTGATTTTCTTTTGGCGGTGATGGTATACATTGACATTCAATAACAGGAGAGAAGCAGTGCTCTTAAATCTTACAGTGGAAATAAAATTCATTTCTGTGTCAGAATGGGACATCCCACACCGTGGGCCACGAGGACCACATTTTCAGATAGTTTTGGCACTGCTAAAATGTGCTCTGTTCGGCTGCGTAAAAGAAATTGGTTGGGTACTGAAAAACAACAAAGCACAAGTGGTGGAAAGTAAAAATAACTAAATATCAAGCAATATCCACAAATTACTCTTCCAGCACAACAAGAAAAGGATTTGAATTAATACACCAAACAAGCATGTCTGGTAGAATGAAGTGTTATTCATACCAGACGATAATATAATAATCATCAGCTCTCTGGGGTACGTTGGCTGGAAACCACAAATAATCCAATCAGCACAAGACGTGATGAAGCAGCCAACAGCTCGCCAGAGTGCTCTTGGTTGAGATGAAATGAGAGTTTGGCAGTGAGGCAGGCACTGTGGCACTTTGTGACTCTGACAGTGTCAGCATTGTCCCCATAAAGAGAAGTAGCTCTGCCAGGAAGCAATGGGTCAGTTCAGCTAACAGACTATTCATGTTACTTCAAGGACAGAGCCTTCAAATAAGATAATTAAAGGATCCTACTATCCTATGCGTATTACAGTAATACGCAATCAATACATTTAATAGACCTATTGTGAAGCAGTGGGTTTTATGTGAATTTTCTGCAATATAATTTTATTTTATTTGTATTTTTTTTCTCACCATTCTTTGCAAATTCTAGAGACTGTTGTGTGTGGAAATCCAAGGAAGTCAGCAGTTTCTGAGATATGCAAACTACCCTGTCATTCCATGGTCAAAGTCACTTAGATCACATTTCTTCCGCATTCTCACATTTGGTCTGAAAAATAGCTGAACTTCTTGACCATGTCTGCATGCTTTTATGCCTTTAGTTGCTGCCACATGATTGGCTGATTAAATATTTGCATTAACAAGCTGGTGTACAGGTCTACCTAATAAAGTGCACAGTGAGTATATGTTGTGTGGTGGCCCGATCAAGGATCAGTACACCACTGAAGAGGGGCGGGCTGTGCGACGGCGCCAGGAGCTGGGGAAAGTAATTCGCGGGGAATATTTCCCGTGGACGTATTTGAGGGACCGGCACCTTGGAGAGAGCACCAAGGAATCAGCACCAAGGTTAGCACCACCGAAACGCGTGCGGAATGCACGCCACTAACCTCTCGCAATTAACCAGGCACAGCTGCACCGAGTTGGAGGGGAGAGCAACACCCTACAAAAGGGCGAACTCGGGAGCAGAGCGGGGCTCAGGGGCGAACGAGAGGAGACCCGCGGAGACCCGCGGAGACCCGCGGAGACCCGCGGAGACCCGCGGAGACCCGCGGAGACCCGCGGAGACCCGCGGAGACCCGCGGAGACCCGCGGAGACCCGCGGAGACCCGCGGAGACCCGATCATCCGGCTAGAAGCCAACTAACCTGTGCATTTAATTCCTAGACGCCTAGGCGGGGGAAGCGGACTCCCGAGGCCGGGACACCCCGGAGAGATCACGGCCCCACAGCGGAGACGAGCAAGTGAACCCCGCCGCCTGAAGTCCGCCCTAATTTACCGGTTACCGTTTTTTGAAATTCCCTAATTTTTTGAGCACGGACTTATTTTCTAGTTTCCTTTTACCGTTTTTTGTGATCCGATTCCCGTGTGTGAGAAGGGAATGTTTTTCGTTTGTGCTGGACACTAAAGAAGTGCCCTGAAGGCACCAGCACTGGGGGAGAATTATAATAAATTCATTTTTTTCCACCAATTTCTCTCTCTCTCTCTCTCTCTCTCTCTCTACCAGTGGGTTACCACAGTTGCGTGCGTTCACTTCTCGGGGTGAAAATTCTCAAAGCAGACATGAATAATATAGTGCTTAGAATAAGAGAAGCGTGCTTAGACCTGCAGTTAAAAGCCATTGTGAGCACATTCCACTGCGGGCTGTAGGAAATGCATCCAAATGTGTGAATAGATAAACATGCATTAACCTCAATGGCCACTTTTTGGACACTGCCACTGCAGTGTGAGTCATTTTTTTAGTGTGAACAAGCTACGATAGCTGCTGCAACAGCAAACAGAGGTGTGAAATGCTGTGATACTCCAGGGCTCTGTGGCATCCGAAAGAACAGACTAAGCTGTGTCCTTGGAGTTTTTCAACAAAGCCTGGTTCTGTATTTCAGTTTTTATTATTTTTCTTAAAGCGAAAGTTTAAACTTCTCTCCCCTTGTGCAATGACCGGCCATTGCAGACCCCTGTGGCAGACCCCAATGCTCCTCCCGATCAGACCTGCTAGTATGATGCCCAATCTTACGTCTTTAACAGAGCATTAAGGCAGAGAAAATTTGGCCAACGCTTCTACTGGAAAGCCACAGGATATATTGGTTGTTTTTGCCCACCCCAAAATCAGCCAATGACTTCGTAAACAACTTCTTTAATTACATTTTACGTGCTATTTTTTTGCAGGCACTTTTATCCAAAGCATAGTGACATTGATTAGACTAAGCAGAGGCTCTCTTTGCTGGACCAGCTTGGCCACCCATGAACCAGAGTCAGGTCCAACTGTCTGAATCAGTGCCAGTGTGAGGCATCATGGTGCCTCTCCTTACCCAATTAATTCCCCTGCTTTGTCACTGAGAGGAAAACCTGATGTACTGTCAGTAGGGAATACATTAAACCAGTGGTGTTGGTTTTAATTGTTTTCCTTAAGATCAGCAACCAATTCAGACCCAAGAAACCAGGTAATCTGAGTGGATTGTGTAATCAAATCAACTGTGGTGCTACTCAAGTGTTGAGTAATAATGAAAGCCAGCAGACCCTGAGGCTCTCTATGACCTGGAGTGAGGACCAATGCTTTAACAGAAAGTAAGGAATATGTTCAACATTCCTGGAGCAAAAATAAATGTTAGCCAGAGGGGAGTACAGTACGCTGGTAGAATGCAGCCATTTGTCAACAGTAATTTGTCTTTTGCAAAATCATTTTAATAAACGTAACATTTGTTCCTGACTTTAACAAGCAATTACTCTCGTTGTCACATTCATCTTAATTAAGTCGACTCAAGGCAAACAAAATATAACCTTCAACTTAAAATCATTCAGCAGGAAAAAGCTAGCTCACAGAGGACACGGTCCCTGTTGAATGCACACCTGTTAATGAAAGCCCCCCAGCCCTGCACAGCACTCCTTAAACACAGCACAGAAGCAAGCCTGCTCTGCCTCATCACAGACACCCTGCCCTCTGCCTTGCAGCTTTCTCTCTCACTCTCTTTCTGTCTATCTCTCTCTGTCTCTCTCTTTCTATGTCTCTCTTGTCTCTCTTTCTCCCTCTCTCGCTGTCTGTCTCACTCTCTCCCTCTGTCTCCCTCTCTCTCTCTGTCTCTCTCTTTCTCTCTCTGTCGCTCCCTCTCTCTCTCTCTCTCTCTCTCTCTCTGTTATTCTGCCCTACCTGACTACAGACTACCTGCTCTGCTGGTTTTATTGTGGATGCTGCAAGCACAGGGGATGGGCCCAGGAGAGGGCCCAGGCAGGCAGGCTCTGTGCTCAGACCGCTGCAATGACAAGGGCATGAGCCACATGTCAACATGTTACATGGCTAAAATAGTCTCATTTGTTACATGTAGAACAAATGCCACTGTCATAGGGCATATCTATATAGCGTTGTATTACCCGGTCATGAACAGCACAGAATGCTTTGTGACTGTGGTGACGCAAAAAGATTCTCAGCCAATTAAATGTGCCACCAATATAGGAGCCACCTTACCTCTGGTTTCCATGGCAATTTGTTCTGTTTCTGTCCAAGGAACTTCCGGATCTCTGACAAGTCCCTTCTCCCCTCCTCCCACGCATACGGCCCGTCCTCCTGCCCGAGAGAGAGAGGGAGAGAGAGAGAGGTTAATCTCCCATGCATAGGACTCCTCTTCCTGTCAGAGAGAGAGAGAAGAAAAAAGAGAGAAAGAGACAAAGACAGCGATAGGTTCATCTCCCACGCATAGGTTTCCTTTTCCTGTCAAAGAAAGAGAGAGAGAGATAGAAAGATGGGTTAATCTCCCACACACATACAGTTATTTCTATCACAGAGACCAGAAAGGGGGCTATCTGCCTAAATGCATCAATGCACAGCCACCTCAATCATTTGGAATCACAAAATGACCTACATTTATTTCCACACAAAGGAATAAAGAATGCTTATGCATACTGTATGAGTTTAGTTTAAAAAAATGATTATGAAAAAGGGTTGTCTTCATACAGTAATATGAACTATATGTTCAATCATTTTAATAACTAAGCAAATAACAAAGTGGCCAGTCTTTCACAATTAACTAGGCATAACAGCCAACAAAATATGATGTGGAAAACAGGCTTCGCTATATGACATGTTTCTGATGTTGCCACGCCTATTTCTTTGTTTAAAGAATATGGTGTTCGTAGCTTAGCTTAAAATTGGTAAAAAAGATACATCAGGATGAGAGAGAGAGGGTTGGCAGGGTCACAGTTAGATGGACAGGAATCCTAATCCCCTATTTATCCCTAATGCAGCCTTTCAACCCTAATCCTCCACATATCACAGTCAACTGGGATCAAGAGAGAAAAATCTGAAATACCATAAAGCATTTTCAGTGATACAAGGTTATTGAGGCACCTTCAGTTATGGAGCACTTCTGTTTAAAACACTGCCGGACTCCACTGCTCATGAGCTGCACAGTCAGCGCACTGGAAGAGTACACTGCTCATGAGCTGCACAGTCAGTGCACTGGAAGAGTACACTGCTCATGAGCTGCACAGTCAGTGCACTGGAAGAGTACACTGCTCATGAGCTGCACAGTCAGTGCACTGGAAGAGTACACTTCAAGTGCAGCTGGTTGAAGAAGATGCTTGACAGTTATGAGGATACAAGAAGGACCAAGAAGGTGTCCATGGAGCTTGATTGAAAAGTATTCCCCTTGAAAACTTTACTCTTGACTGCACTACATATACATAATCATTTTATATTGTCTGTCACCCTACATGAGGCCATGTAACGGGGGAAAAAAATAAACGGTATTAATAAATGAATAACAATGGCCATTTGGATCTCCACAGGAGAATTCAGTTTTAACTGTAATTGAATTTGGAATTTTCTTCCTGTTTCAGAACATATTCTACTGGCATGTGGAGTTATTTTTTATTAGAATTATTCCATTATCTTTGCTGTAAATGTCAGGCTTATTCTGATTCACAGGTGATTAATTGGCCCATATCTGAGGTACTATATGTTGAACATTACTCACATCATTGGATTTCACTATTAATTGCAGGTCACATTAAAAAGCAAGACTGAGAGGCAGCCTGATGCATTAAGATGGCATTAAGTGTGCACTACAGTATACTGGAGTACAGGAGCTGAAATATGAATGAGGTCCATTAATCCACTACAGTTTTGATCTGGTGGAAAATGTTTTTTTGTTTTTTTTTCTATTTTAAATTATTTTGATCAGTAATGTATGTTTGCTAATGGACATGTGGTCCAATTTATACGCGATAATCTTGCATGCGATTAAAACTCTCAAACATGAAGCTGGGAACAGATAGCCTGATCATACACTGAGCATGCTGTAATACTGTGCAGAAATCTGACTGCGTTGCTTGATTATTGATTAATATATTAATTAAAAGTTAAAAAAATGTATGTTTAAAAAAGTAAAGAACTAATTAATACCATTTATATTCTGCTTCAGCTTCCATAACATAGGACAAGATAATCTTGCGTGATAGTTTACATCATGTGTTGTGATACTGTGCTAATGCAATTCACCCATTCATATTCTGTGCATGGAGAAAAGGCAGTATTACAGTATTCAATTCTGTACGAAGTGACTGGCATTTCTTTAGATCAGTGAGAATTATGCCTAGATGTTAAGCCCTAGGATGTCTACATTGAATAGAGAAAGTCAAAAATGAAAGGGGAAAACAAGAAAGCCCTTAATCTGGTATTGTATTACATTATGGAATTACACTACATGTGACATCTGGATTCAATTCCAGCCCATCAAATGAAAGTATCAAATCAAGGAAGGTTTTATACTGTATTTGACATAATTGTGTTTCCTTGATGTGATAGGACTTTAAAATGAGAGAACATTGGTCCCACACAGCACACTATTACTCTAAAACACTACTGCCAAACTGCCCTAACCCCTATCACACACAACTGCCCCAGTCCCTAATAGCACACTACTGCCCAACTGCCCTAACCCCTATCACACACAACTGCCCTAACCCCTATCACACACAACTGCCCCAGTCCCTAATAGCACACTACTGCCCAACTGCCCTAACCCCTATTACACACAACTGCCCTAACCCCTATTACACACAACTGCCCCAGTCCCTAATAGCACACTACTGCCCAACTGCCCTAACCCCTATAACACACAACTGCCAAAGTCCCTAACACCTACAGCAAACTACTGTGTTACTGTCCTACCCCTATAGCACACTACTGCCCTAACCTCTATAGTATATTATTGCCCCACTGTCATAACCCCTATTGCACACTACTGCCCTAAACACCATAGCATACAGTATAGCACAATAGCCGCAATAGCCTTGATTGTAGACATAAGGGACTGACTTCAAGTGAAACAGAACTTACTTTGAATTCATAATTTATTACATTAATAATACTAAAATCTAAAATATAATAGTGAAAATTACTGCTGCTATGACCGAATGAATAAATAATTTTTCATAGTGATATAATGTGAACGTATAAATGATGTTCATTAATAATACGGCAAAATGAATGTGTAAATGTTAATAATGAATGCTGTGATTAAATGAATGGATTAATGTGGCAGTTCCTCCAGTCCAGGTTACAGAGGAGAAAGAGATGAAGCCCAGATGGATCTTGGCAGCGGGGAGCCTGCAGAGTTTGAGATGGTGAATATCAATGAGGGCCATTAATTCCCCTCTTTAAACACTCGCAGAGCGAGCCCTGACACGGCACCCGTCCAGCGCTCATTTTCCTGGGGAAGCGAAAAAGGCTCGCCTCAGTGCACGTGTTTTCTTTTTCTGTTATCCGGAACATAAAAGTTAATTAGCCAAATAAAGTCACACCGTCACACCATCACCCCCCCGCCCCCCCCCCCCCCCAGTCCCTTTTCCTATTACATGCCATAAAATGCAACACCTGTACTTACATTTTAAAGGACAAAAATGCGATAAATCATTGATTGTATCAATTTAACCAGCTAATTCTCTTATTATGGCAATTTACATTTTGAGCAGTTACAGCCTTCCTCTACATTTGCGGCCAGTTCGCAGATGGACTTTTATTGGAGTAATTATGCTCATATTTTAATTAGGAAAAATGCTTGAAATACAAGAATCTCCCCCAGGATTTTACCCTATGGCAAAAAGCTCTAGAAATCAATGTAATGGTTCAAACTGCTGAGGGTCACTGAAAAAAAGATTCAATGAAGCTATAAGAGCATGTGTATTTTTGTCTGTATTCATTGAGCAGTCAAATACTGTGCCTTCTGCCTGTGCCACCAGCGACTGCTAAAATCATATAACCACATAGAATAATCACTAAGCACCATACTAAAGAACTATTAAATCACCATAATTTAACATATGACATTTAACAATGAGTAAAATAAATAGTCATAGATTTACATTTGACACTGACAATGTCAACACAATATGATGCATGCAGGCCAAGAAAATACTGCCCCTCTATTGATGTACACAGGCATAGAGCACACAGTACCCACTTCACTTTTCCAAAATAACAACATAACACACAGTGTGCATTATTGTTCTGCAGTGGGTTGGTTGCATTTTCTCCTGGATTAGTTAAGTATTATTTGTTTGCTTGCTGATTCTAAATTCAGTTTAGTTGTCACTATAGTGTTCTGTTGTGTACTTGTTTGTTTGTTAGCTATTACAAGTGGTGTTTATTTAGATTCAGTGAAACTGGGTTAGGTGTTTGTTTCTCTCAGGTAAGCTAGGCTATTAAGTTAGGCTATTGTTTTACTGGCTGGCAGGCCACAGCTTTTGTTGTAGGAGGAGCCAATACTTTGCACCCTGCTCAGGCTATTAGTACTGGCACACCTAAACTCACTTCAGTGTGCATTATTGTTCTGCAGTGGGTTGGTTGCATTTTCTGTATTCGGCGTCAGTGTTATTTAAGCAGTTGTGTAGCGCACCAGCGGCAGCTGTGTGCGGCAGCCTCGGCTACTTGCCTCGGCGTACGAAGTCGCAGGTGTACAAAGTCGGGGGTGTCTATCTACGGGTGTCCATCCAGGCTGTCCGAGAGCCTGATGTTTGATTTTGTTTTTGCTGCCTGCCCTCATTCCACTGTGTAGTATTCCCCTTGTCCTCCCTAGTTCCCTCCATGTGTTTCCTTCCCATCCCTGTCCTCTCTCCTCTCCCCAGGTCCCAGTCAGGTAGGAGGTTCGCCTCCCGCCAACATGGGCAGAATATCTCTAACCTCATCTTCCCTCCCAGATCCCCTGGTATTGATCTCTGTGTGGCTGGTGGCCTCTGGAACTGCCAGTCCGCCATCCAGAAAGCAGACTTCATATCTGCCTATGCCTCCCACCTCAACCTTGACTTTCTTGCTTTAATTGAAACGTGGCTCTCACCAGAGAACACGGCCACCCCGGCTGCCCTTTCCTCTGCCTTCTCTTTTTCCCACACACCCAGATCCTCTGGCAGAGGAGGTGGCACAGGTCTCCTAATCTCATCCTCATGGAGATCTAGTGTCTTCTCCTCATCCCTCTCCTTCTCCTCTTTTGAATTTCATGCGGTTTCTGTTACTCTGCCGTGCAAACTGTTTGTTATTGTTGTTTATCGCCCCCCGGGTCCTCTGGGAAACTTTTTGGATGAGATGGACATCCTCCTGAACTCCTCACCTGTCAATGACACCCCCCTGATCCTCCTGGGTGACTTCAACCTCAACTCAGAGTCCACCCAGTCTACCTTTCTCTCCCTCCTCTCTTCTTTTGACCTTACCCTCACTCTTTCCCCTCCCACCCACAAAGCAGGCAACCTTCTTGACCTCATCTTCACAAGGAGCTGCACAACAACCAACCTCTCTGTAACACCACTCCATATATCTGACCACTCCTTCATCTCTTTCTCTCTTCCACTCTCCTCTAACACCCATCCATCTCTCCCACCATCCACTGTCACCTGTCGACGGAACCTACGCCACCTGTCTTCCTCCACCCTCTCATCTACAATCCTCTCCTCCCTACCATCTGCGGAGTCTTTCTCTCGACTGTCTCCCGATGATGCGGCTACAACTCTCATGTCCTCCCTCTCATCTTCCTTTGACTCTCTGTGTCCCCTCACCACCAAACTAGCTTGGGCCTCCCCCCCAGTCCTTGGCTTTCTGATGCTCTACGAGCTGTCCGAACCGAACTGCGGGCGGCGGAGAGAAAATGGAAAAGGTCCTGTCTCCCCAGTGATATGGCTTCCTTCCATGCCCTCTTATCATCTTTCCATTCCTCTGTCTCTCTAGCTAAATCTTCCTTCTTTCACTCGAAAATTAACGCGGCCGCCTCTAATCCCCGCAAACTGTTTTCAACTTTCTCCTCTCTTCTGGCCCCCCCTCCCCCCCCACCCCCCTCATCACTCACACCTGATGACTTCATCTCCTTCTTTGAAAAGAAGGTCGATGCTATTCGCAATTCCTTCTCCCAACCCTCCACCCCTGCTGACCCTCCTACCCTCCCCAACTCCCTAACCTCCTTTTCTCCCCTCTCTGACGCCGACACACTGAAACTCCTTACTTCCCACCGCCCAACCACCTGTCATCTTGACCCCATCCCCTCTCCCCTCCTACAATCTATATCTGAGGACATTCTCCCTTTTCTCTCCTCTCTAATCAACACCTCCCTCTCTTCCGGCACCATGCCCTCTTCCGTGAAGAGGGCCAGAGTCACTCCCCTCCTCAAAAAACCTACTCTTGACCCCTCTGCCCTGAACAACTACCGGCCTGTCTCTCTTCTTCCCTTTCTCGCTAAAACCCTGGAACGGGCGGTCTGCTCCCAACTGTCCACTTATCTTCTCCACAACAATCTCCATGACCCCAACCAGTCTGGCTTCAAGAGTGGCCACTCCACTGAAACCGCCCTACTCGCGGTCACTGAGGCACTCCACTGTAGGGACTACAACTTCCACATTCCCACAGGAGAATTCTGCGACGTCCACCACGAATGACGTCTAACTTGGTTCAGCCAATCCCGTAATGGCGGGAGCAATAAACGGTCCCGTATAAGAGCAAGACACGTTCTTGGGATCTCTCTTCTGCTTCTTCTGTTCTTCTGCTTCTTCTCTTCGACGCACCCCTTTTGGCCAGTCGCTTCAGCTCATCTGCTCCGAGACTCGGACAGAGGCTGAATGCTGCACAGCGCACTACCAGGCCTACGGACACACCCAGTTACCTCGCGGTAACTACGTGGCCTATAGTGAGTGGAAATTGTTGTACGCGGAACGCTACATCAGTTTACCCCAATAAAGCCCAACAACGAAACAGCAACGAACTTTTACACCTGGAAAAGGACCAGCGGATCAGACGACAACGCGCTCGGACACCATTCACAGCACCATCGCCGCTTCTACAAGGACAGCATGTCTTTTGGATCCAGCAATGCGTATGGACTCAGTAAGAAAACAAACATTCAGGCATAGCCAGTGTTTAGTTTAGTCTTAACTGTTTTTGTGAATCTGTGTTTCAATATTTACCATCCAACCATTGTAATGTGTTTGGTTAGCTACATATATATGTACGTGAATTGATTCGCCGTCTTTTGCGCATATATAGAGTAAAACTACGCAAGTAGTCCCTTCTCACAGCTAACTCTAACTCATTACCACACCCAGAACTCTAGCGACACGCGCGCTTGCGCGCGGCACACACGCACACACACATACCAAACTAAATTTCCTTACTAACTTCCCGTTAGTTTATCTGTTATGTGTTTGTATGTTTGTTTAATAAATATATTTTATTAAACCCCGGTGTCCGTTTTGGAATCGCATAGACATGAGAGCCGAGTTAAAGCAGTCTTTCGAAGAACTTCCAACCTTCAGGTTATCGGTATGTTCAATCATTAATATTGGTTATTTTAATTAATTGAAATACTATATTTGTGGTTGGATATTTCTGATAACAGTAATTTTATGAGACTGATTACTTTTCGCAGTTATACTGCAACACAACGTTTAACTGGCGCCCCGGTTTCGTAGAGAGTAAAATCCCTGCGTTATTTGGCGGCCCGTGCAAGGACCCTACATAATTTGGAGTCCCGTGCGAGGACCCCTACATATTTTGGCGCCCCGCGTGAGGAAGACTAGCTTTGGCTCAAATTTCATGTCTTGTGACTTCATAACGAATTCCCCTTCCTAATTTGGAGCTCTGCATGAGAAAGACGAGCTTTGGCTCATGTCACGTGACTCCAGAACGAATTCTCGGCATTCTTTCTCAGCTAAATTGCCACCTGTGCAATTTTTTGAAAATACCGCTAGATGTCACCCTTGTACCATTTTTGAAAGCCTGCATGAGCCGCTTTCTCAATATACTGCCCCCTCGTGTAACATTGTGGCATTACATTCGTAATCTTACACGGTAGTTTGTTGATTGGCATTTACCTTCCGGTATAATACGTATTATCAATAATAGTATTATTAGCCGCACTGTATTATTAATTATAATTACTTTGTCAAAGTAATTTTAATAATTAATTGAATTTTACATTTAAATCCAAATTTAATTGTAATTTCAACCAATCACATTCTGGTATTTAGGATTAATGTGATCAGCATCACAGTTCCTATTTTACGGTCTGAATATCCGCCATATGTTTGTTCATTTTGCTGTTGTTGCATTGCAGTACCGCTAGTGCAACTCGAGTCCCTGTGTGATGCTATAGCTACCTTGTACTATAGTTATAGAGAATATTCAAAGAGCGTTTTAAATTCTTTATCCTTCATCACAACTTGTATGTTGGATTGTGATATTGGGAAACAATTCATTGCCAACTGTTAGGAGCTCAGGGCCCTTGTCAAATTGTTAACTTCAAGAGTACCCTCTTAAGTTACTGATTTTAGCTTTTAGCTTTATTTGGCTTGAGATATGGAACCCATATCTATTGATGAGTACCTTTCCTTTTTAGCCCAAGGTTTAGCACCTGGCTACATAGCTTTCCTGAATCAGATGAACCTCACTGATTGTAGGAAAGAAATGTTCTCATTAATCAACGAGAAAGGTCACTCCCCCAACCATTCAAAAGACCCAATTCTAAGTTGTCTGGTCTTGAATTTTGCCAGACAGATTAGTCTTGCTCTTCAGAGCAACAAAAACTTAGAATCAGAGATGGCATACCTCAAAGGACAACACACCAGTGTTTTACTTGAGCTTCAAACTGTTGGCAAGAAAGCAGTACAATACTTGCGTGATCTGCATTCAGCCGAATCAGATCTTTGTTCCTACAGAGAGGAATTATTTCAGTTGAAGAGTGGATGCCACAAGCTACCACATCCACTCTCTTCTGTAAGCCTGCTCTCTCAGGCTTGCCCAACTCCAGCTTCTCCTGCTTCCTCCTTACACCACAAGGCGGGGGAAGGGGGGTCACAAATTGATTCGGGTTTGTCAGATCCCGGTTCCACAGCTTGCTCTGATGGAGACTCGTCAGTCTCCTCAGATTGCAGTGCTGTTGACCACCCATGCAATGGTTTGCCCACCTCTTCCCTGGAGAGGGAAAGGGGGGACTCCGTCCCAACGGTGGTCCATCTCCGCAAGGGAGAAACAGTCAGGCAAGTACAGGACTGCACCTTCCATGCCCACCCCTCTCATGAGGAGGTCAGGGAACCCTCCCGTGGACACGGTAGAGGAGATCTAACGTTATTAATTGGGCACACAAAAAGCAACGCTAATCCCGCTAGCTTTCCCTTTATAACTGAGAGGATAGGTGACAGCTCTGTACAGTACACTGACAGCGACAATTCATCTTCTGCCAACCATTGTGAGAATGACAGTTTTGTAGCTCCACCCCCTAAACCAAACCGAGGACGTCGAGCTCTGCATGAAACGCATTCACATTCAAATGTGATTTCAGTCTCTCCTTCTCCAAACAGGCAGACGAGTGCAACTTCACAGGGTCTTCGCTTTGAGGAGCTAGAGGCCATGGCGAAGTATGTCCACACATTTGACCCCAAGGACTCCAAATATAACATTCAGAGTTACTTGAGAGAAGTTGACAACTGTCTCTCGGATCTGCCCAGGGCAACCGATCGAGAAAAGGTCCGACTTGTATGGAAAACCTCTACCAGAGAGATCCATACATTTATGGAACAACTTCCACCACAGGTTCGTTCCAGCTATCCCAAGGTTTGTGAAGCGTTGGTAGCTGAGTACCTGCCACGGTTTGATCAGGCCACAGCCATGATCAAATCTGTGGAGGTTAAACATAGCCGTACAGAAAGACCAAAAGACTTTTACCAACGACTTAAACATGCTTTTTTCCAGGGCAGAAACGGACCAGGCTTAGATGAAGATCAAGCCTTCAAATCCCTTTTTGTGCACAACCTGCACCCCTGTGTCCGAACTCATGTTTCACTGTTTTCAAGGGGCCAACACTCAGCCCTTGAATTAAGAAATGAAGCCCAAATGGTCTGGGACACTTTAAGGATTGTGCCCAGGAACGAGGTATTGGAAACAGCTGAGCACGTTGTTCCAACCAAGCCCGCCGGCACTTCCCAAGTTGCCCCATTAAAATCTAATGGCTCAAAACAACGGCATGTGAGTAAGTTCCCGGTTAAGAGCCACCGTGGTCGCTTCTCACACTCTGATTCCAGCCGGAATTGGAGAGAAGACCGACCCGGTAGGCCCAAGCCTCAGAGTCACCAGCATGACTCTGATAGGGAAGATACCTTGTCTGAAGAGAGCTTCTTCAGTTCCTCTGAGGACAACTAAAGCCTCTAATCTTTGTTCAGTAGTGTGTATGCCTTGAGTAACCACTCCAAAGAGCTATCTGGTCTTGTTCAACCTCCATCAAAAGACGTTGAATAAGACTGATCTATAGCCGTGGTCTCCTCACAGGCAGACTCCCAGCTGAAGCTTTGACCACTTTCTTTTGCACACCTTTCCTACCAAAGGGGGGTGGCAAAATAAACTGGTAGTTTATAGCAGCCACTTAGATTTGCATGTAGCAGCAGCAAACGCAGATCGTAAGTAGGTACTGTAGAGTTAAATCCGACACCTGCTATAACTCATAAACGTTCATTGCTTCTTTCTACACCTACTGAACCATCGTAAAGTATTGCATGTAGAAACTACAGTGTAATCTTTACAAGTATATTGCCACACCCCAGTGTGCCTTACACCACCTCTTCCCCAAGCAAGACAAGACCACTTGTGAGCTTACCACATCATTTAGAAATGAGACCACCTCTCCATTTCCTTCCTGATGACACAGCCATAAGGTTAAGCTTGGATACAGAAAGCTGCCCTAATTTGAAAATGCCCCCACATATTTCAGATGACAACCCTCATCAGCAACCTGACTGTAGGGACTAGAACAATTGGTCAGTCTGAACAAGACTTCCAAAAAGGCTACAGCCTCTCCATCCTAGACCCCTACATCATCTGAACATTTTCATGGCTGGGTCATTCCTGTTGGTGCTCCACCTTCTGGACACCATCCAATAACTAACAAAACACCTGAACTAACAAAACGACTAACCCTTTCACCAAGGTTTCTCATGTTTTGTGACAATGTATTCACTGTTCGACCTTAGTGTTTCACATTGTTTGTATCATGTGTTTTAGACCAGTTTAGTTAATTGTTGATAAATGCCTGGATGTTTGTCAGTCAATTGTGAACTGTGTTACCGACCCAATGTACTTGACCTGTGGACTGTGAACTGACTTTTGTGCTCTCGAGGAACACTGGCTTCAGCCGCATCCTGAGACCACAGGGGGGATGTAGGGACTACAACTTCCACATTCCCACAGGAGAATTCTGCGACGTCCACCACGAATGACGTCTAACTTGGTTCAGCCAATCCCGTAATGGCGGGAGCAATAAACGGTCCCGTATAAGAGCAAGACACGTTCTTGGGATCTCTCTTCTGCTTCTTCTGTTCTTCTGCTTCTTCTCTTCGACGCACCCCTTTTGGCCAGTCGCTTCAGCTCATCTGCTCCGAGACTCGGACAGAGGCTGAATGCTGCACAGCGCACTACCAGGCCTACGGACACACCCAGTTACCTCGCGGTAACTACGTGGCCTATAGTGAGTGGAAATTGTTGTACGCGGAACGCTACATCAGTTTACCCCAATAAAGCCCAACAACGAAACAGCAACGAACTTTTACACCTGGAAAAGGACCAGCGGATCAGACGACAACGCGCTCGGACACCATTCACAGCACCATCGCCGCTTCTACAAGGACAGCATGTCTTTTGGATCCAGCAATGCGTATGGACTCAGTAAGAAAACAAACATTCAGGCATAGCCAGTGTTTAGTTTAGTCTTAACTGTTTTTGTGAATCTGTGTTTCAATATTTACCATCCAACCATTGTAATGTGTTTGGTTAGCTACATATATATGTACGTGAATTGATTCGCCGTCTTTTGCGCATATATAGAGTAAAACTACGCAAGTAGTCCCTTCTCACAGCTAACTCTAACTCATTACCACACCCAGAACTCTAGCGACACGCGCGCTTGCGCGCGGCACACACGCACACACACATACCAAACTAAATTTCCTTACTAACTTCCCGTTAGTTTATCTGTTATGTGTTTGTATGTTTGTTTAATAAATATATTTTATTAAACCCCGGTGTCCGTTTTGGAATCGCATAGACATGAGAGCCGAGTTAAAGCAGTCTTTCGAAGAACTTCCAACCTTCAGGTTATCGGTATGTTCAATCATTAATATTGGTTATTTTAATTAATTGAAATACTATATTTGTGGTTGGATATTTCTGATAACAGTAATTTTATGAGACTGATTACTTTTCGCAGTTATACTGCAACACAACGTTTAACTGGCGCCCCGGTTTCGTAGAGAGTAAAATCCCTGCGTTATTTGGCGGCCCGTGCAAGGACCCTACATAATTTGGAGTCCCGTGCGAGGACCCCTACACCACTCTGCTAAAGCAAAATCCCTCTCCTCTGTCCTCATCTTCCTCGACCTATCAGCCGCCTTCGATACAGTCAACCATGAGATTCTGCTCTCATCGCTGTCTGGGATGGGTGTCACAGGTTCTGCACTCGCTTGGTTTTCCTCCTACCTCTCTGGTCGCTCCTACCAGGTGACTTGGAGGGGCGCAGTCTCTGACCCTCACCCCCTACGAACTGGAGTCCCGCAGGGCTCGGTTCTTGGGCCTCTCCTCTTCTCGCTATACACCATGTCTCTTGGTTCTGTTATCTCTTCCCACGGCTTTTCTTATCACTCCTACGCTGATGACACCCAACTCTTCATTTCCTTCCCCCCCGACACCCAAATCACCACACGGATCTCTGCCTGCTTGGCTGATATCTCTGCGTGGATGACTTCCCATCACCTGAAGCTCAACCTTGCCAAAACTGAGCTTCTCTACATCCCTGCTAAGTCCTCTCCGTCAATCGACCTCTCATTGACTGTTGAGGACTTTGTAGTTTCCTCCTCCCGTACGGCAAAGAGTCTTGGGGTGACTCTTGATAACTGCCTCACCCTGGCTCCACAAGTATCCTCCACTGCCAGAACCTGCAGGTTCTTTCTGTATAATATACGCCGTATCCGTCATCTCCTGACTGAGAAAGCCACCCAGCTCCTAGTCCAGGCGCTCGTCATTTCCCGCCTGGATTACTGCAACTCCCTCCTAGCCGGTCTCCCAGCATGTGCCATCAAGCCCCTCCAGCTGGTCCAGAATGCTGCAGCCCGCCTGATCACCAATCAGCCCAGGTCGGCTCATGTCACCCCGCTTCTCATTGGCCTCCACTGGCTTCCCATTGCCGCACGCATCCGTTTCAAGGCCCTAGTGTTGGCATTTCAGGCTGCTAAGGGGACTGCCCCACCTTACATACAATCCCTGATCACTCCCTACTCCCCAGCTAGACCACTCCGGTCTGCCAGCTCTGGTCGCCTTACGGTTCCCTCTCTACGTGCACCTGGTGGTCGAGCTGCACGTTCACGCCTGTTTTCAGTTCTGGTTCCTCAGTGGTGGAATGACCTGCCTACCACTGTCAGAACAGCAGAATCCCTCCCCCTATTTTGACGCAGACTCAAAACCCACCTTTTCAAACTCTACCTTAGTCCTCCCCCCTGATTTCCCCTGCCCCTCCTTTCTGATATCCCTATCCTTGTCTAACCCCCCCCCAAAAAAAAAAAAAAAAAAAAAAACTTCTGATGACAACTATGTTTAGAACAGCATTTCCTGTGTATTTTGCTAGTTTCTGGATGTGATGCTCTGACTTATGGTAGAACCTATGCACTTGTAAGTCGCTTTGGATTAAAAGCGTCTGCCAAATGACTAAAATGTAAATGTAAATGTAAATTGTATTTTATTGATATATTTTTTTCTGTTCTACACAGTTAACACATGTATTATTTAGCATTAGAATAACCCTATCCATTAGACCAGGGTAGAGAAATCAATGTACTCTTTTAAATATACTTGTCTATAAAAATAGTTTTTAAAATATATGGTAAGATTGCATCAGATTCAGGCCATTGCCTGCACTCCCTCCTGGTTTATCAAAGGGCTAGGAAACACCCAGCAGTACAGAGATGAAACAGGCCAATGCATTAATATCAGAGTGAAAATAGTGTACTCCCAACACTAAAACAACCACCTTCTCCTTCATAACTGATTTCCTGCCCCCTACCGACAAATAAAGCGTCAGCTCCAAGCACCGCATGCTAATATGTCTTTGGGTTCTGCTGGAGTGTATTGATGCATTTGTGTAAGCCAGCTAAAGAGATCAGTTCCCATTCCTGTCTTTAATACACACAGCCAGCAGCTCATGAAATGAGCAGGAGGTGCATATGTGACAAGCACAAATGCATATGTGACAAGCACAAAAGGAATAGAATTGTTCTCACATTACATTATATTATATTACATTAATTTAGTAGACTCGTCGCTTATCCAGAGAGACGTACAATTTTTAAAGTGACAATGTTATTCAGACACACCCGAGGCATTACCCTGGCTGCCCAACATGACATGGAGGAGGGCAAATACACTCCAGATGGACTGAAAGCCTACTGAAGCATAAGATATTCACAATGCTCCTTTGACCTCGCAACAACATGACTGAGCAATTTGTTCTGTGTGAAAGGACTTCCATTTCATCACTTATGCACATAATGAATAGTCCTTATTAAAACTTAAAAAAAGTTTTATTTTTCAAACTTCAATCTGAAATTTAACATTTATGGAATTTGAAAGTCGAGGTAAAATCTAAGTGACCATCTGCAAAAAAAGTTTGTGCAGCTTCTGCACAAACGTTTTTCTTGTGAATATTACTTGATTATTCTAGTAGAATTCCAGTAGAGGGCCATGAACTATGGATGGTGCAGTGGGTAGCAATGCCGCCTCACAGCAAGGAGGTCCTGGGTTCGAATCCCCGTCGACCGGGGCCTCTCTGTGTGGAGTTTGCATGTTCTCCCCGTACTTGAGTGGGTACCCTCCGGGTACTCCGGTTTCCTCCCACAGTCCAAAGACATAGAGATTAGGCTGATTGGAGAGTCTAAGTTGCCTGTGGGTATGAGTGTGTGAGTGAATGGTGTGTGTGCCCTGTGATGCACTTCAATGAACAGAAAAAACGATTTGGGCCAAGAGAAAACAGACACTAAAACTGAAATATCAGAAAACCCCAGTGGCAAGTATTAAAAATGACTGACAAATTAAATCCTTTTAAACAGAACATTATAGATTTTTCCCAGTATAAACACAGGAAAGGTATCTTAGTACAGCTGTAGGAAAAGAGAAAAAGCATTTAATAGAAGTCCACTTGCTGCTCATTTAGAGTAGTCCGACCTTTTAGCTTGAATAAAAATCAGTTTAGTGAGTAATGTAGAGAACTTTTAATAAATCCTTTTGGTGGCAATCTTTGCGATGACAGATGGAAGTAATTGTGAAAATAACAAAACTCACAGGTACAAACTGTTTCACAAGTATGACTAAAAGCAATTTAAAAACCAGAGACAATTTAGTGCAAAGCTCTTCTGTTAACAAGAATCACAGGGAGAAGAAACAACTTTTATTTTCCACACTTAACAGGAAAGAAAGGGGGCTGTGTGTCCAGCCTCACTTGAACTAAAATGTGCAATCAGAGGAAGAATTAAGCTGCTCAATATTTAGTTTTATTTTGAACAATGATATCCGCCATGATGCTATACTATCAACACATTTATACTGTATGTATGGTACAGTATGGTACAACAAGCATAGAATTACACTTAGAGGCTTATAGTACCATTTCATTTGCTTAGCTCAACCTAAATTCAGCTTCTTCATTAGCATCAATTTATTCAATTATTCATGTGTGACCTGATTTCATTGTGTTTTCCAGTTACTCGCAAAATGGGACACTTGAAATCCTGTATGCGTTGTACATCTTTCCTGGATAAACATTAGTAAATGTGGTGTATGCCTACTAAGGCTAAACCAAATTTGAGGACCAATGCTGACCTCTGGCCTTGTCATGTGACTCTACGACCCTTATTCTAATCACTCTGTCCAGTTGCAACAAAGCTTCAATACAGTGATCAACAAAACATTCATCCCGTTGTTTTCTTAGGCTTGAATGACTGTTCCACAGGGGAGGATAGAGAGCACCATTTACCTGTCACAGAGTATTACACTGTGAGTGAAAGATGTACTTTTTCTGTTGTGAAATGTTCCTGTAGAATTAAGTGGCAGTTGATGGCAGAAGGTGCGAAAACAGACATGTTGATGGAAAGGTACCAATTACATTTTAAGATTAATGACCGCGGAACATGCTATTGAGCATGTGTACCAAACTCTACACACCTATTTGTTCTTTATCGATTATAGTGCAGCAGCAAATGTAATCTGGAGAGCAGGGCCTGAACAAAGGAAAGACAGACGTATTATACGTATTGATTTATTTTGGAAAAGGGTGATGGAACATCTGTTTAGTGTTGACAGTACAGCCGTGTTCAAATATGGGACATAGCACATGACTCCAAATTGAGGTGTGGGTTATCAAATGTTTTACATATGCAGGACACGGTAACCACTGGGACATTTGGTAGGAGGAGAGCCGTGCAACAGCTTGGTTCCGTCACTGTTTTATATTTTATTGTGTGTCACGATAATTCATGGATGGCAGGT
Organism: Conger conger; assembly: GCF_963514075.1. Lineage (NCBI taxonomy): Eukaryota > Metazoa > Chordata > Actinopteri > Anguilliformes > Congridae > Conger > Conger conger. The sequence goes on from NC_083765.1 coordinate 12,020,370, forward strand.
CAAATTTGCAGGACATACAGAAAATATGGGAGAAAGCGTATCTTATTTGGCTGACAGTTGGCAACCCTACATTTCTTTCATAAATTAAATGACCATTTTCCAGCCATTGCCTCTCATCAGAATCAAGCAAAAACTACCTTCCTCATTCTGATTTTCACAGTGATTTGTGTTTTGTTTATTGTTGTGTAGCGTCCATGTAACACTCACACACTGCTCAGTTCTAAATACCTGCTGAGATTAACCCTCGTAGAGCATTGAATCAGTTAGCACAGCAGTGAACTCATCTACAGCACCATACCAGTTAACACAAACCGAACTCTCACACATTACTCTAACCAGTTAACACAGCCAGCCAACCAACTCTCACGCATTACCATTGAGAAGTGTTCAGGAAGGCCTTATCACATAACATTAAAAAAAGCCAACACTGATATCCCATGTCAGTTTCTCATTTTCAGTTCATTTACTTTTACTTTCACTGATTATGATCTGAACAGAACCACACGGTAACTTTGGCTGGGCTGACAGCGATAGAAGTCTACCCCCAACTTCTGCTGAATCATCCTGACCATAGGTTTTTATTTTCATCAAAAAGATCAGTGGTTGTAATCTATAATTCAGTCAGATGGAAAATAGCTGTGACATAACCATATCACTGTTCTCTTCACCCCCATCATACTGTACTGTAGCCCTTCAATGAATCAGCAGGTTTATCCCAGTTGGGGCTCAGAGGGATTAGATTTAGGCCTTACGCTGCATATAAAGCAACTAAAGCAGCCCTGCAGGTAAAGCGTTCAGCTCTGCCGCTAAACGGTTGTAAATGGGTCTATACAGCTGCGCTGTTAAACAGCTCTAAATGAGAGTAACTAGGTCTCCAGGTAAACCACTCAAAATGGGTCCAACAGCTCTGCAGTTAAAGGGCTCCTCAACTCAACAGCTCTGGCTCATAGGATGCTATACCTACCGTTATGGCAGGGAGTTGATCACTCAAGAATAGTCGGGTCTTATTCATCTTATATACTGTAGCTCTATTACATTGACTAATGAGGCAAAGGACAAGTTTGGTCAAATCAAGCCTGTGAGCAAACAATAAAATGCCCTCTAGAAAGCATGCTTCACCTCAAGCCCTGCCTCTTTATACGCCTCCCTGAGCACACTCTGTACCAGCACTGCCTCAATTCCTCAAGGAAAACATCTTACCAACTGCGCCTTTAAAGAGATAAAGTCTCGACTGGATGCCGAGCTGCAGTAGCCAAGCTAGAGAGCACAGTATTAATATAACTGCAGATATATTGCCATTATCTACGGGCATATTACTGTACTACTATAGGCGCAGGCGTAAACTACAAACATATCGATTCTCAGCTACACTACAGATATGTTAGTATGATTGTCATTTAAAAGAACATGAATCTCATCACCAAGATATGTTCTGGCAGTGCATTAAATAGAAAAAACCCAAAAGTCAATCTCAACAAGCATTTTCATGGGGTGCCAAGTGTGACATACATTGGGAGCAATAATTATTTGATCCCTTGCTGATTTTGTAGGTTTGCCCACTTACAAAGAATGGAACTGTGTAGAATTTTAATCATAGGTACATTTTAACATTGAGAGACAGAATATCACAAAATAATCCACAATAAAAACATCATATAAATTTTATAAATTTATTATCGTATTCTTGCATGAAATAAGTATTGTTCTTGTCGTGTTTACCTTGTCACGTCCCTTGTCTCTGTGTTAGTTCTCCTCCGTTTCCCTGTTTCCCTGTGTCCTCTGTGTTCATGCTCTGTTACATGTTTTCCCTTTCTTCCTGTTACGTGTTTCTGCCCCCCCCCCCCCACACGATATGTGCATTTCCTCTGTGGTACTTGTCTAACCTGCTTTTCGTTGTCTAGTAGTACCCTGTTTGAATTGTCGCCCGTTGCCTGGACTCAACTATAATACAGTTTGCCCGTGTTGCCCTGTTCTGTCGTGCCTTGAACATTTTTTCTGTCAACCCTGATTAAAGCCTGCCGTGTACCTTGTTCCTGAGTCTGCGAGTGTTTCCTCTGCCCACGATTCTGACACATTGTAGCTATCTAAAAACAGACCACAAACTATGTCCATCAGACTAATCCGCATTGATTGCCTCCCATATCCCTGAGGAACGTGAAGCCAATTCGGATTCGACCCTGGATCCGACCCTGGGATCAGACCCTCAGACCCTGGAGCCGACCCTTCAGCCGAGACCAGTTTATATAATGTATAATTTTGCACAATGATCAGCACACAGTAACCTAAAACAGGCTAATATTTTCTACTTGAGAGAAAAAAATAAGAAAAAGTCTCATTACAAGACAGATTTGTTTTTGCAGTGATCACACTGACTTGCACTGCAGTCAGGCATCACTCATAACAAGCACCCGGGGCATAACTACTGTTAAACTGTGTATTTGTCTTTGCTGTGTGTACAAGACACAAAGAACCCCCGCAGCATTATTCTTTATGAAGGCATTTACACAAGCATGAATTCTGACAGAATTCTCTATCAGCAGTGAGGATCGGAGTTGGCATGAACAAGAACAATAACACAATATGCCCATAGAGTTCACATCTATGGGCATAGAGAGCAAAAACAGAGAGCATTGAGAGCAACTCTCTCAGGAACATAATATTATATAGCGCCAGAGAATCAAACCAGAATTTCCAACCTCACTTCATATTCATATTCATATCGTTGGACCTATTTGACATCCTACAAATTTGAGCACAAAGTTTTGTTTTCGTTTTTCAGAGATTTATTAGCCTGCTCCAGCAAGCTGAACCATTCTCACCATTACACACTGCCTACTGTTTTACCAGGGTACTTCTGCCCTCTTCCGTACTGCTACACTGGGGCTGCCGCAGTAGATGGGAGTGTTGAGGTTCATGACTGAGCTGTGGGCAGAATGTGGGACAGCACAGTGCCCTGCAGAGTCTGAGGAAAGCCCGGTACGGACTGGCACTGCCTGCCTCCGTGCGTGTGTTTGTCTGGATGATGCGTCACGGGATAGTGACCCCATGTTACTCCCCCCCCCCACCACCAGGCACATGCACTGTCTGATGTTGGCTTTCGGGGGCAGATTCAGGGCAGGCCTTGTTCTGTCTGGAGCCACAGACAGTCTGAAGGCTGTTTTATACTTTTGCGTAGTCTGTCGTTCGCCATAGTTTGTGTAGTTTTCGCGATTTGTCTTGTGGCACTCGTGAACAGACTACATAATACAATTTCTGGTATAAGGTATCAAATGTTTTTTATATTTAATTATTTAACTAACATTAACTAACATTTACGTGTACTTCGCAGAAACATAAAACAGCCCTTAGGGTGTGCTTAGGAGCCTTCCTCTCCTCTTGTGTCCAGGAGATGATGATGGACTTGCCGCTGGAGAGCCGACAGACACCATCAAGGAAACGAGCCAGGTCATGTGACACTAGAGTGCAAAAACACTGTAATCCAGGCTGAGTGTGTGCGTGGAAGAGAGAGAAACCGCTGAACCACTGACCCTGTCATTTCCCAGTACCACTGTCCTAGCAATCAACTCACACAACCACTCAGGAGCATGTTCACAACTTCACTACCGTACCTCTACAGTGACTCCAACAGAGAACCGGAGGCTCTCTGCAGTGAGTCCCATACACAGGGTGCAGGTAGACCTTTGAACTGGGCGTGTCGTCAATCCTGAGGGGTTCTACCACCATCTCTGATCTTCTGTGAGTTATAAAGGCCAGGGCTGCCTGGCTTACACAGCTTGTGTGAGGGATGTATTTGTTTCCATCATTATCCCTGGGGGAAATAACTGCACAGTGCAAAGACTATCCTTCTGTCAACTTCCAAAGGTAAACCTTCCAGTTGGATGAACCTTCCACATGGAGAACACTGCTGCTCCCTGTGAGAACACTGCTGCTTCCTGAGAGAACACTGCTGCTTCCTGTGAGAACACTGTTGCTTCCTGTGAGAACACTGCCACTTCCTGAGAGAACACTGCTGCTTCCTCTGAGAACACTGTTGCTTCCTGAGAGAACACTGCCACTTCCTGTGAGAACACTGTTGCTTCCTGAGAGAACACTGCCACTTCCTGTGAGAACACTGCTGCTTCCTGCGAGAACACTGTCACTTCCTGAGAGAACACTGCCACTTCCTGTGAGAACACTGCTGCTTCCTGCAAGAACACTGTCACTTCCTGAGAGAACACTGCTGCTTCCTGCGAGAACACTGCTGCTTTGTCATATCTGAAAGCATGACAGATGGAGAAGGACCTGCCCTACCGTAGGGTAAAGTGGTATAACAGGGCCTGGTATACCAGCTGCTTAAACATGCCATGTTTAATTCAGAACTCTGGAGAGGCCAGACACATTAAAGCCTGTTTCTGCTTTAATGTCTCATCTTCAAATGCCACCATGACTGGGGAACTATGAGATTGCATTTTTATCTGATTTGCTCAGTGAAATTTTGTGGCTAAATTCCGGCAAATACAAAAGAATAAATAAAAAGACATTGGGAAGGAATGCAATCGATGAGCATTATTGAAGTATGGCCAGACAACTGTCTGATACTGTCATAGAAATGAACTACAACATGTATTTTAATGAGTATTTAGAGAGAGCCTAAGTAATCATATTGCCTGCTATGCAGTGTTAAAAGCACAGTGCATCTCTTTATATCTTTTGTTGTGCAGTAGCTCTGCATATCTCTGTAGACGGGCATGAGTGAGAGATCACAGGCATTCA